>NC_056744.1:118214681-118312646 GCF_019279795.1 Protopterus annectens | reverse complement strand
TTCTAACAGGCCAACACGGAAGGACTGTGGCTGACCCAAGTTCGCAGATGACTGCAAACTGGGCGCCATAACAGACTCTCCAGCTGACACAAGCATCCTCCAAAAGGGCCTCATAGAAACAGACAACTGGTGCCAGAGCCATGGCCTCAAGCTAAATGCCAAAAAGTGTATAATCATCCCCTTTGGCAAAAACAAAGTGCCCACAAATTTCCACATAGGTGGTAATCCATTAAGTACAGAAGAAGTAATTAGGGACCTGGGAACCTAAGTTGATAGCAATCTCTCATTTGACAACCACGTGGCCAAAGTGGTTAGAAAGCCAAAAACAGATGCCAAAGTTCACTAGACGAAAAACTCAGTAGGAAAAAAACACTTTAATACGAACAGCAGAGCTTTCGGATACAATCCTTCATCAATACTAAAAATACAAAAGTCCTTACTCTTTATATATAGGTCCAAACGGGTCATATGACCAGCAGCCAAAAAATCATATGACCTGAATATAAAAAATATATACACACAACAGTATAGCATTTAAAACATATATAAAACATATAAAACATAATAAATACAAATATGTGTATATCAATAAAACATATTACTGAAGAATATTACTAAAAAGATATATGTTACAAAGTACATGTCATAATCTAGACCTACTAAGCTTAACCAGAATTGGTTTAAGGCTCACCATACTATTAAGACCAGGTACAGAGTCGCTGGCGAGCCTCAGAATCCACCCATACTCCTTAATTTCCAAATTATTGTTTACATCTCCACCTCTAGGAGAGGGCTGGGCGGAGTCTATAGCCCTAAACTTAAAAGAATGTTGCTGTCCACACTCCGACCTATGTCTATATAATGCATTCCTATCTATGCATCTCCTAATCTCAGATTTGTGTTCTGTAATTCTTTCCTTTAGCTTACGTGTGGTTTTGCCTACATAAAACGACTTGCAGGCTACACAAGTAGCTAAATAGACCACATGCGTTGTGGCGCAAGTCGCTGATACATGGAACTTAAAGGTCATCCTATTTACAGGATGTTCAAATGTACAAGTCTCATCATCAATAATATCCTCACAGCAGGAACAATTGTGACATTTACGTGTACCAGAACTACCAAACAGAGGTAGGGTATTAATAGTAGGAAAGTCCTTATAACATAATGAGCTCTTAAGAGTTCTCATATTTCTATAAGCAAAGTAGGGTCTATTACCTAATAGTACTTTCAAATCATTAGATGCCATTAAAATTAACCAATTCTTAGACACAATTTGCTTAATAGAGGTTGTTCTCATACTAAAAGAAGTCACATACCTAACTACTGTTTTATCTAAACTAGTAGGAGTTTTATCCCCTATGTCTGCAGTATCAGGAAGGAAGGTCGGCACAAAGACCGTCTTTCTATCCTCTATCACTTTCCTTTTCTCATCAAGTAGTAATGTGTTATCATATCCACTAAAAGCAAAATCTGCTAGCATCTCATCTAGCTGTTTTCCAAAACATTGATTATCAGTATTAAGTCTACTTAATCTACATAACTGAGACCTTACAGTGCTCTTAAAAATATGTGGTGCATGCATACTGCTGGCATGTGTATACCTTCCTGCACAAACATCTTTGGTTTCTAACCATAAGTGGTTAGAAAAACATTTTATATAGCCCACCTAATCATGAAGGGATTCGCATCTAGATCAGGGGAGGTCATCGTGCCTCTTTACTCATCCCTCATCAGGCCCATAATGGAGTACAATGCCCCTTTTGGGATGTACCTTACCAGACACCTGCAGCAACTGGAAAGACCCCAAAAGTACCTCACCAAGAGGATCAAAGGGCTCAAACAGATGCCATATGCTGCCCGGTTAAAGAAACTCCAGCTCTACTCAGTGGCATACCGCCTGTTCAGAGGCAATCTGTGCCCGACGTATAAAGCCATGTCCAACCCGGAATTAATGGACATGCTGCACCTCAGAAAATGCAAATCCCATCGTGCTACGCGCTCGAGAGACGTGAACCTCAGCACTGAAATAAATAGGACATGCTGGAGGGACAGATTCATAACCCAGAGGCTCCCTTCACTCTGGAATAAAATCCCACTCCAGGTTAGGCAGAGTCCCTCATTGACTCTCTTCAAGAGGAATATTGATGAGTGGATGGGAGATCGTAGGTTTAACCCGGGTATCACTTCTGTGCCACTGTTAGACAGAGGCACAGTATACTAACCTTGAAAAAGGGCATAGCAAAATAAATTTAAAATGGGTGGCGAAAGCCAAACACATTCTGGCTAGGCTTATAAATGCCCTACGGCAGATAGCCTAGTATGAACCTATGAACCTATGACAAATGTCTTTGTCTATATTAAAGTTCATCCAGTGTGCCTTTTGCATTGTATTTCAGTTATCTATATTTAAACTGAAGTTGCTGTTCAGGGTCTGCTTGTAATGCCACAATCTACATACAGCAGGTTTGTTGATCTGTTCCCTCAGTCCTGTTTGCTAAAGTTGCTCACTACTAGTATGAACAGCAGTGGTCTCAGAGCTTAACTTTTATGCACACCCAACCTCCACTGGAACAGCCTGAGTCTTAACACTGTTCATACTTGCATCACTGGGACTCGTACATAGCCCACATTAATTCTACTCATGTCACCGGTATTATAAACCATCACAGGAATTCCCAAATCAGCTTTCTAGACACCTTGTCACATGATCTTCTACAAGTGTAGAACACCCAAATAGACATCTCTAGCTTCTCCACCATCTGTCTCACTGCGTACATAGGGTCAGCTGTGCTGGATAGGAACTTTATTTGCTTATCAACCATCTTAACTTTCCACAGCTTTATGTACTATCAGCCTCTCCAGCACTTTCACAACTGTGGGATGTATTAAAGGTATCAAAACCCTGTCAAACTGCACAAATGTCCCAACTGTTCCTGTACACTGGCACTAGAATGTCTATTCTACAGTCATCTCAGACTTGCCTCTCTCCCCACACTGCTACGGAGTAACTGTAGGGGCAAAGTCTACTCCAATTCATCCAGCATCTTGCTCTTACCTGGCATGACCTCATTTGCGCTTGCAGCTTTCCATGACTTCATTTTCCTTAGGGCTATTCTTACTTCTGTGCTGCATTTTTCCTCTTTTCTTTGTAGGTGGTGTATGTGGCAATACAACTTCCGTGGGAATTTCATCTAGCAAAACTGCATAATGGTCAAAGGTCTTCACCTCCTAAGTAAAACGTACAGGGTTCGATCTTCCATCCAATGCCTGTTTGGAGTTCCCATATCCTCTAAGTGTCTATGTGGGGCCCCTCCCAAAAACATGCTGGGTGTTTCCCCACCTCAAATTTACATAAATTTGAAAGGAATCATGAGTATTAACACAGTTTCTAGGTGGTGCCTATCAGGGCAAGTTGTGTAGGCCATAAATTTTAGGCATCAACTGTGTCCCCCAGTATCTTTTAAATAAACTGGGAAACTCAAGAGTAATGTTGATAAATATAATTTTACCATTATGCCCTCAAGGTTCCCACAACATTTACAAGTTTCACATATGTAATACATTATGCCATTTTCATAGTACATTGCATTGCTTCAGCAGGAGTTGTTTGACTGCTTAGGAAATTAAGTGCTATAATACAATTGAAGCAGAAGTTAACACTAACTATAAACCAAGATAAACCCGATGGGGTGAAGGGTGATAGAGCAGACAGCGAGCTTGACAAGTGGGAAACTAAAATGGACTGAAATTAGTCATACTCACATAGCCACTAGATCTTCTGTGGACAAGAATCCTGAAACACAGTAGCCCTCATAGTTAAAATGGATGGCAAAAATTCAGTGCTCTGTTATAAAACCAAAACAATACCAGAATTCTCAGAATATTACATTCAGAGGTGACTGGAATGCTAAAAAGTACAACTGGTATTTGAGAAGTTTGGCCGAACAGTGCAAAAACAGGACACAAAGCCTGGAAGCATTCTGCCACGACAATTCACTAGCCATAGAAACACTATTCTTCAATGGCAGACACGGCTATACATGTGGCTATCATCACATGGTTAAGATCAAAATAAAGTGACTATATACTTTTCAGATAGTGACAGAAGAGCTCTGCAGTCAGCAAAAACAAGATTGTTGCTCAGAATCAGATTCTTATAGGTTCATAGGTTCATACTAGGCTATCTGCCCGAGGGCATTTATAAGCCTAGCCCATAGTTTTGTGGCTTACGCCACCCCTTTAGTTTGGAGAAACTATGCCCATTATTTTGCTGTGCCTCTGTCGAGCAGTGACACTGAGGTAACCCCTGGGGTATATCTGCGATCCCCCATCCATTGGTCAAGATTCCTCTTGAACAAGGCCAGCGAGGTGCTCTGCCTCACATAGACCGGGATTTTGTTCCACAGCATATGGAGTCTTTGGGTGATGAATCTATCCCTCCAGCACGTCCTATTAATAACCGTGTCGAGGTTTAAGTCACCCGCTCTTGTGGCTCTGAGGGATCTAGATTTTTTGAGATGAAGCATGTTCATCAAATCTGGGTTTGACATGGCCTTGTATGTCAGGCATAGGTCACCTCTGAGCAAGCGGTAAGCAACTGAATATAATTGGAGTTCTTTCAGTCGGGCAGCATAAGACAGATTTTTGAGACCCTTTATCCTTTTGGTGAGGAATTTTTGTGGCCTCTCCAGCTGCTGCAAGTGTCGGGTCAGATACATTCCGAATGGGGCATTGTACTCGATCATTGGTCTGATGAGTGATGAGTATAGGGAGACTATGACTTCCCTTGATCTAGATGTGAATCCCTTCATGATAAGGTGGGCAATGTAGAAGGTCTTCCTAACTACTTTAGCAATATGGGTGTCGAATGAAAGGCTACTGTACACCTGGGAACTGAGGTCCCTGATAACTTCTTCTGTGATCAGGGGATTGCCTCCTATATAGTAGCTAGGGGTAACCTTATTTTTCCCGAAGGGTATGACTATGCATTTCTTGGCATTTAACTTTAGGCCATGGCTCTGGCACCAGTAATCCATTTCTGTGAGACTCTTCTGAAGGATATCTGTGTCGGATGTGTTTTCAACTACGGCGCCCAGTTTGCAGTCATCTGCAAACTTTGTCAGCCATAACCCTCCTATGTTTGCTTGTACTTCAGAAAAGTAGATGCCAAACGTGGGCCCAGGACTGAGCCCTGTGGTACACCACTTGTGACAGGCTTTGAGTCTGACATGGCGCCAGCAACTCTGACCCTGTGGGTTCTGTCACTCAGCCAGTTTGCAACCCATCTTGTAATGTATGGGTTTACATTTAAGTTGATGAGTTTATCAATGATGCCCGAGTGGGGTATTGTATCGAAAGCTTTCGCCAGGTCTAGGTAGGCTGTATGGACTGCCTTTCCTTCGTCAATGGCCTTGGTGACCATTTCGAAAAAGTCAACCAAGTTTAAGAGGCATGATCTGCCTTTGACAAAGCCAAACTGGGTTGGATCCAAAGTCTGCAAATTCCCTATGTCTTTATTTATGAGATCCATTATGATCCTCTCCATGGCTTTGCAGATAAGGCTTGTCAAGCTAATGGGACGGTAATTTCCAGGGTCGGTGGAGGCACCGCCTTTGTGGAGTGGGACCACAGTCGCTGCGCCACTCCTGGGTGCGATCCGAGGTGAGACTAAGATTAAACAGCTGTCCTAACTGTGGGTTTAATTCCTCGTTGAGTTCATGGAGCACACAGCCGGGGACACCATCAGGTCCCATGGATGCTGTGTACTTTGCCTTGGAGAGAGCAGTTCTCACCTGGGCGTTAGAGATGTTTGGGGGGCTACAATCATTTGGTATAGATATCTCTCCTTTAGTGGGGGGGGGGGAGAAGTTTGCACTGAACCTGTCAACCAGTATGTTGGCAATGTCTGTAGGATCAGTAATCTTCACATCATTTTGAACTAATTCTGAGCATATCTGGGAGTTTCCTCCTAGGTTTCTGACATAGCTGAAGAATGCCTTATGGTTGTCTTTAGAGTCCTTAGCTATTTTTTTCTCAAAATTAGCTTTGGATGATTTTATGAGAGCTCTTAGCTTTTACTTATAGTGATCAGCGTGTCTTACCTTTTAAGGATTTTGGTCTATCTTGTAGTAGCTTTCTCCTTTTCTTGTAGAGTTTGTTTATGGCTGGGGTCCACCAGACTGGACGCTTGCCTCTGGTACAAAGAGTCTTTGTTTTGCTTGGGATTGCCTGATCCATGCAGCCTGCAGGTGCTGGTAGAAGGCATTTGTAAGTGATTCAGCGGTTTGAGTAATGTTTACCGGTTCAGGGGCCTTAAAGGAGACCACACTAGTCTTTAGAAGTGTGAAGTCGGCTTTGAGAAGTTCTTTACTGTGGTCTTTTTATTTCGGGTGGGGCGGGATGAGGACCTCCAGCGAGATTAGTTTGTGATCTGATCTCACCAGTGAGGGGTATACTTCCGGTGTTGAACATTGTGCTCCCATGTTCGTGATGATGAGATCAAGTATGTTTTCTCCTCTTGTGGGGATGGTGACTAGTTGTTCCATGGCATTTGAGTTTATGAATTCCAGGAACTTTTGGGCTAGAGTGTTTGGGCTTGAGTAATGTTCCCAGTCTATATTAGGGTAGTTGAAGTCACCTAGTATGATGGTGTTCGGAGATACATTTATCCCCTCCAGTGTTTTCAGGAAGGCCATATGAGGTTCCCGAGTTTGCGAGGGTGGCCTGTAACATGCTACAAATTGCAGAGCAGTCTTGCCTATGGTTAATTGCACCTGGATAGTTTCCGATGCATCGTGCGTTGCCACCAATCTAGAGGTATGGGTGTCCTTGATGAATATGGATACCCCTCCTCCTTTCTTGGTATTGTCCGGGTTTTGGGGCCAGAACGCATGATATGAGGTAAAACCTAATAGTGCTGGGGTGCTCTCAGGAGCCTTGAACCAGGTTTCAGCACAGACATCGATGTTCTCCATACTGAGAAGGGCCTCGGTGCGTGCATCTTGAGGTTGAGACTTCTGGCATTGTGCAGCACTAGCCTTAGTTTTTTTCCTTTGTTTTGTTCAAGGGTGGTAGGTTTAGTATTTGAGCATTGTCTAAAAAAGGCACTATGGGGTGGCAAAAGCCTTTGCCAAAATCCGAATCCCAGGGTGACAAGTGCAAGCCGTCCCTTGCGAAGCAGCGTGGCTTGTCCAGCATGTCATCCCAGGCAGACAGACATTGGATCCCCTTTGAATGACACCAGAGTTTAAGCCAATTGTTAAAGCTGATCATCTTATCTCTGTATTGTGGCATCATTCTTGGTGAAGGTAGGATACTGCTCAAGGTCAGGGTCATACCTGCTTGGGCTACATAATCAGAGAGCTCCTCTATGTCTCTTTTCATGTAGTCCAAGGAGGTACGTCTCAGGTCGTTAACACCAGCGTGGACAATGATTGAGTCGTACTTGTACCTGCTGTTGAGAGACCTGAGTGCATGCGTTATGTGGCGGATTCTAGCACCCAACAGGCAGCTTACTGTGACCTTCTCCTTACTCAGTCTGGTGAGCGGGACGTCAGTGTGTCTGACTATGGAGTCACCAATGACTAGTGTATCTGGCATTGTGTTTGGCCTTAAGGGCTGTGACTGCTTGACACTCTGACTGTATGGTCTATGTGTTTCAGGTGTTGTGTTCTGAGGTGGTAGTTGTTTGGGTGTCTGCTTTGGTGGTCTCTGCTGTTTTGGTAGATTTTTGATCAGAGCCTCCGAGTATGTCTTTGTGTGTTTATGTGTATGATTTGAGGTTGTGATGGTATTATGTGAGACTGGGTCTATAGTGTGTGTGGTTACCTTCTCCTCCTGTCTGGTCTTGCCAGTCCTATGTTGAGAGAGCTCAGCCTCCAGTTTGGCCGTATAGTTGCATCTCTCGCATGTATTTGTGTTTTGTGGGAGAAGGAGAGGGTTGTCTGTGTACATGAGGCAATTGTAACATTGCCTCAATATTCCCAGGTTCACCAGCTGAGCAGGAGAGGACATTAGCAACTGATCCCTCGACATGCTAAAGGGAATAGCCAGAAAAACTTAAAGGTTTTGGGGAATGTGGGTGACCGAGAAACGGGGTTTGCTTTTTTGGGGTACTTTCTATAACAAGAGTGCTGTATCGAGGTGATAAGTACTGTAGGAGCAAGTGCTTGGCTATACAGATAGAGAATAGTCTACTTGGGAGTCAAGTAGAGATAATTTATAGTTGTAGGATACACTAAATAGAACAGTAGTATACTTTGAGGAAGGTAGTTTTAAGGGAAAATTTGAAGGGTGGACTTTAGGTAGCCCTAATAGTTTAAATCTGATTAACCGGCTGCCCTAGTGTGCAACGGTAGCAGCTCTGCGCTAACGTGCTTTATAGCAGGGGGCTGGAAAAAACAGGAAATTACCCAAAATGGCCAACAAATTACAAGTTGCTGCTTCTAACCACTCCTCTGAGGACAAACAAGCAGCTCAGTACTCCCCACTCCCACTGGTGAGTAAAGAAACTACCTCTGGCCACACAAGAAAATGGAGGAACACAGAAACCAAATACAAAGCCCAGGGATCAGCAAAATCTGATCACTGGAACAACTAGCTAGGAAAGTTCAGGAAAGGAGAAGTATTTTTTTGTTTTTTGTTTTTTTTTGCAAACAGACAGAAAAAATGCAGTAAATGCTGTGTTTTTGACTAAATTGCTATCAAAGGCTGGTACACTTGAGTGTATTAGCCTGTTTGTTACTTTTAAGCAATACTTTAGCCAACAAGTGCAAACAACAACTTAAGCCCACAAAAACAGGAAAATAAGGTAATAAAACAGTAATATAGGCACAAACAGTAGTCGAAAAGCTTAAAAGATCGAAAAATGCAAACTAAAAAGTTTAAAAAATACTTATGATCAAGAAAGTTGCTTTTTCTGCTCTCTGCTGGCTTAGAAACTCTGCAGGGGACCACGAGGAGCTATGCCAAGTTCTCTAATGCCAGAAAAGCCCGCCAAAGCGTGCTTTATAGCAGGGGGCTGGAAAAAACAGGAAATGACCCAAAATGGCCAAAGAATTACAAATTGCTGCTTCTAACCACTCCTCTGAGGACAAACAAGCAGCTCAGTACTCCCCACTCCCACTGGTGAGTAAAGAAACTACCTCTGGCCACACAAGAAAATGGAGGAACACAGAAACCAAATACAAAGCCCAGCACGCAGTTTAAAATAAAATGTATTCTGGCCATCCAAATATAAATATTCCAAACAAATACGTACTACAGACAAAAAACAGACTTTAAAGTGACTAGACCTGGTTTATAGACTACCTGACAAATCATGGGCAGAAGTCTGTGATACTGTCCAGGAGGTGGCAACAAAAAAAATCCAAGAGAGATTTAGGAGGCAAAAATGGCTCCGTGGAGACTTAAGAAATGGCCAAGGAAAGGAGGAGAGTAAAATGCAATAAAGATTGTGAAAAATATAAATCAGAATATCAAAAGGAGGCAGAGAATTATAAAATAAGCAGTATGAAATACCGCAAGACAGTAAAAGACAAGCAATCTCTTCAAGAGCAGTGACATTAAGGGATGCTTCCAAGTAAACAATGTGGACTGAAAGATGGATGTCTGTGTGGAAACAGATTACATGGCAGGAAAATGTTGCTTTGATTTCACCAGAAAAATCTATGAATGAATATGTTAGAGGCCAGTGGACTGGAAAAGATATAATTATGTCCCGATATCAAAAAGATCAGTATTACAGACTTCCTAGATTAACGAACAAGTGTACTTGTTTCATATCTTAGCAAAGTACTCCAAGACCCTACAAGCTAAGCTCCAGCAGTATACGGTCAAAAAACTGCCAGTTGTACAAGCTGGTTTTAGAGGCGCAGTGGCACAGAGCAAAATGACAACATCTGCCAGATGAAAAAGAAAAATAAAGTTCCACAAATATATTTACTTCTGCTTTGACTACTTTAAAGCCTTTGACTGGGTACAGCATAAATGGCGTCAATTTCTTATTTACTGACCTTAGATTACTGGGAAAGTATGAGTGGGTAGGAGCCCATTTCAGTGTAGGCCCAGGGAGAAAAGCTCCAAAGTATTACAAAACATTTTAACAATAATTCTGCATTTTAAAACGCAAAAAACAGCTACAATTTAACTATACCACGAACTACGTTAAGTAGTAAAAGAAGTGATTTAGGGTGAAAGCGTTAAGTACTTTCATGTTATGGACTTTATGTATTCTATGTACGTTTTCCTAGTTGGATTGTTTTGGGTGTATGGTGAACAATAAAATCTATTCAAGTGACCTCTGAAGAGCCTTCTGCATGTTTTACAATTTAACTATACCAAAATTACTCAACCAATGTTTTCATATTTCTAAACAAGTTAGATGACAATGACTTAACATTCAGAGAAATTGTAAACATCTGATAAGATAAATTAAAGACAAGTCAGTGTAATACAAAGAGTAATTGCAACACAAAGTGACAGAAAAACAGGCTTATGGCATACTTGGAGAGATTCAGGGGACAGAAATTGACAGAGATAAGGATGTGAGTGAAAGGAGAGTAAGGAGATGTAAGGTATGAACTGGTATTTGTTCAGATTTAGGGATATAGTTTATCCTGGTGTTGAGCAAGAACAGAGGCAGCTTTTGGATGGGAAGTCTTTCAGAATGGATGGAAGGGAGTATAATAAACCTGATGGATAGAGATAAGGAGTTCCAGGCCTTAGCAGCATAGTGTTATAGACCATACCCAGCAGATCTGATAGGTTTTTGGACAGGCAGGAGTGTTTTGGTCATTGGATTGTAACACTGACTGGGAACATAGTGCTGGACAAGCAGATGGATTTTGGATAATTATTAGGTGATAAAAAGGTGTGTGTGTCAGTGTGTCTGTGTGTCTGGGTTAGTTGACGGGTTAGTTCTAACCAATTTCTGCTTTTTAGTGCTATACAGTGGGGTGTTCCGAAATAGGTACTTGCTGTAAATTTAGCAGCTTTGTTACAGCATTGCTCAAGTTTTGATTTTTGTGATGCCTGCAGGTTAATAAGGATGGTAGCACCATAATGTGTGGGGAGGAGATAAGTTATGCAGGTGTAGCTTTGGTTGCGTCAGTGAGAAAGTTTTTGGCTCTATAAAGAATTAAGAAGTTATGTACTCACCATAACGTTCCATCTGAGAAGATGGACTTCATTTGTCAGCAACCTTTGGGAATCGGATCCGACCTCGGATCCGAGCCGGCAGTTTTCAACAGCTTTAGATCAGAGCTCCAAGCTCCTCCCCCTACCCATAATCCCCTGCCAACCCTGACTGACCCCAGATCAAGTTTCCCAACAGCAGAAACTGCTAGCAATGATTAATCCCAAGATATGCGAGTAAAACCCATGGACCTGAGTATGAGAACATTCGCAAGTGAGGGGGCAGGAGGGAGGGACGGTTGCTGACAAATGAAGTTTATCTACTCAGATGGAACGTTATAGTGAGTACATAACTTCTTAACCTGAAGTAGTTAACTTCATTTGTGCAGCAACCTTTGGGACAGAGTCCCCAGCTACCTGAACCTTGGGCGGCCTTCATGGAAGGATGTTCCAGAGCACTGCAGAGCCAAAGGATGCTCTCCCTCTGGAGATAATGTCCAATTTGTAGTGATTGATAAAAGTATGAGATGAAGCCCAAGTGGCTGCCGAGCAAATATCATCCAAAGAAACTCTAGCTCTAAAAGCCGCAGAGGTAGACTTAGAGTAGAGTGGGCATGGACTCCCTGAGGTATGGGCCTGCCCGAACTTTCGTATGCTAAAAGGATACACTGTGAAATCCATCTACAGTGTGTGACCTTAGATACAGATTTACCCAAGTTAAATTTGGCAAAGGAGACGAACAACTGGTCGGATTTCCTATGACCAGATGTCCTGTGGATGTAGAAGCGAAGTTGTCTATGCACATCCAATGAGTGTAGTTTGTATTCCCCTTTGTTATGGTAGTTAGGAAAAAAGACCGGCAAGTTGATGGACTGGTTAATATTTGACTCTGAGGCAACCTTGTGAAGAAAGGAGGGACTGGTCCTGAGGTAAACTCTATCCTTGTGAAAGGTCAAGTATGGGGGTTTTACACATAGGGCCTGTAGTTTAGAGACCCTTCGAGCCGATGTGATAGCGACAAGAAAAGCCGTTTTCCATGATAAGAATTTAAGATCTATAGAAGCTGCAGGCTCAAATGGGGGAGCTGTCAAGGCCTGAAGCACCAACTTTAAATCCCAAGGAGGGACTACATCCTTCACTGGGGGTCTGAGCAGAAAGGTGCCCTTCAAAAAGGTCTTGCACAACTTCGTGGTGATCAATGGGCCCAATTCATTTCCAACGTGATAATGAGAGATAACTGCTAGTCGATCCTTGACTGTGGAGGAACTAGCTCCCTGATGAAACAGTCCTGACAAAGTCTAATACAGCAGGCAGAGGAGCTGTAAAAGGATCCAAATTTTTGTGTTCCGCCCAAATGGAGAAATGTTTCCATTTGCTGCTATAGATCTTTCTAGTAGAAGGCTTGTGCGCAGCTACTAGAATGGTTTTAACTGGAGAAAAGATACCGGGAGTCCTAGCTATGAGTGGAACTGGAGCAGCCAAGCTGTGAGCTTGAGGTGGTCCAGGTTTGGGACTGGGAGATCTAGGGGGTGGGATCCAGAATCCAAGGAGGATTCACGAGATGAGACCAAAGGTAAGGGAACCAGGTTTGACAAGGCCAAAACGGGGCAATGAGGATTATCCTGCTCCCCAACCGACTGGCTTTCTGAAGAAACTTCAGCATTAGAGGAAGAGGAGGGTAAACATAAAGAAGACCGGGAGGCCAAGCATGCACCAGAGCGTCTCTCGGGGGTTCCCCAGAGGGGGAAATGAGAGTGAAGTGGTCGTAACATTTTGTGTTCGAGGGAGAGGCAAAGAGATCGCAACAGAGTTGACCCCATTTGGCGAAGATCCGATTCGTTATCTCGGGATTCAGAGACCACTCGTATGGTAACAGGATGGTGCGACTTAGTTTGTCCGCTAAGATGGTGGACCATCCCGGAATGTGTGTTGCTATGAGAAAGCAGTTGGTGGAGATCGCCCATTTCCACACCCTCATGCCCTCTCGACAGAGTGGGTAAGACCTGGTTTCCCCCTGTTTGTTGATGTATCAGACAACATACATGTTGTCCGTCTGAATCGCAATCGTTACTATGGGAAGAAGGTCCTGAAGTGCTTGCAACGCTAACAGCACTGCCCTCATATCTAGGACGTTGATATGCAGTGAGGTCTCCGTGAGGTCCCACGTGCCTTGGACTGTCCTGCCCGAACAATGCCCCCCCCACCCGAGGCGGGAGGCGTCCGTGGTCACCGTGGCTAGTGGAGGGGTCATAGAAAAGGGGCGTCCTTGCTGAAGGTCTGGCGATTGGAGCCACCATAGGAGGGCCCTCTTGCAGGCCCTGCTAAGGGGAACGGGATGGCTCAGAGGGTAGTGAAGAAGGGACCACTGGACCTGGAGGGTCCATTGTAAGACCCTCATGTTCAAACGTGCCACTGGCAATAGTTTGATCGCTGTCACCATCGAGCCAAGAGCCCTCAGGACCAATTCCACCGGGGGAGCTGGAGATTGTAGAATGGCCTTCACATGTAGCCTCAGGGATAGTAGCCGGTCTGTGGTCAAGAAAACTAGGAGCTTGCTTGTGTCCAATCTGGCCCCTATGAAGTCTATAGTCTGAGTCGGAGTAAGAGATGACTTCTCTATGTTGCTAGTGATCCCCAGCCGGGGAGCTAGATGGAGAAAGTAGTTTCTGGCTGTACAGAGTAGATGCCTTGTCGGGCCAGTCAGGAGCCAGTCGTCCAGGTAAAGGAAGACCTGAATTCCCTGGAGCCTCAGGTGGGCCGCTATCACTGCTAACACTTTGGTGAACACCCTGGGGGCTGTGGTGAGACCAAAGGGGAGGACCCTGAATTGGAAATGACTGGCTCCCAGCTGGAAGTGGAGGAAACTCCTGGATCGCCTGTCCATCAGAATGTGGTAGTACGCATCCTTGAGGACTAAAGAGCACATCCAATCGTTTTCCCGCAAAAGGGGGAGAATGGATTGAACAGTGACCATGCGGAACTTCTCTTTGGTTACTGACAGGTTCAGGGAAGAGAGGTCAAGGATCAGTCTCAAGTCCCCTGTCTTTTTTGGCACCAAGAAGAACCTGGAGTAAAACCCGGACCCGCACTGGTTTGGGGGGACGTGTTGGATGGCTCTTTTTTCCAGCAAATGTTGGATTTCCATTGCCGCGGCCTCCCTCTGCTCGGGTGGGACATCGGGGAGGTATCTGGGGCTGCGTGGATAACGAGAAAAGGGAATTTGGTATCCTCTGGATATGATGCGAAGCACCCAGCGGTCTGTCGGGATAGACTCCCAAGCTGCTGGGTGCTTCAAGAAACGTTCCCCCCCCCCCCCCGACTGCCTCCAGAGTGGAGCAGTCGGGCAACCCCACAGGGGTGTTGCATGGGTTGGTCCGAGAAGGGTTCTCTGGATCCAAAGTTCTGCGGGCCCCCTCTGCCTCTAGGGCGGCGTCCACCCTGCCCTCCTCTGCCGCGGAAGGGCTTGGAGTCCAGAGCAGGATGGGACTGTTGCGACTTCTGGAACCGCATCTTCTTCTGTCCCTTTTGGTTCTTAGAAAAGGACCTCTGGGGAGCAGAGAAGTGGATTCCGATGGCAGACAACGTATTCCCGTCCTTTTCGCTCTGGACCAAGGTATCTCGCACAGTTTTGCCGAAGAGGGCAGAACCATCAAAAGGGGCATTAGCGAACGACGCCTTAAAGGGTTCCGCGAAATCACAGTGTCGGAGCCAGGCCTGGCATCTCATAAGGCCCGCTCCGCCGGCTCCAGCGGCTCCTTCTGTGGCATGACAGAAGCCGCACAGAGGTGTTGGATATGGATCGTAGAGTGGCCATCCGGGTGGAGTGCGATTGTTTGTCCTCTGCTGACATGGACTCGGGGGGCGACTCAGCGTACTCTTTAATAAGGTCCCGCTGCAGTCAGAGCACGTGCCATGTAGTTCAGCGACCTCACCGAGAAGGTCGCTGAACTAAACACCCGCTTCCCTAGGTGGTCCATCGACTGAGACTCCTTGCTCGGGGGATGAACAGAGGGACTCTCCTGAGCAAGTTCCCTATTGGTGGCCGCCGCCACCAACATGGCATCTACCGGGGGACCCTTACTCCAGTGGGACTTGTCAGAGGGTGGGATAAGGATCTTGTCCGGATGCTTGGGGACTGGCTCCACAGTGTCCGGCTCCTTCCACACCCTGGTAGTGATCAAATCTACCAGGGGGGGGGGGGGTCGGCCGGAGGGAACACCCAAGAGGTAGACTGGCCTGCTTCAAACGCCTCCAGGAACAAGGATTCGTCCGAGGTAGGCTTTGGGGCAGACCATCCCCCTTTATTCTGAGGATCTCCATGATGTCACCAAATGAGACATCTTCGGGGGGTGATCTTGGGGAGCCTTCCCCTTCCTCCAAATCCATGTCTTCAGTCAAGGACTCGGGGGGGGAGTCCAGGTGCCTCCTCTTGCACCTTAGCCAGAGGGACCTCCTCGGGGGCTGTCCGTGGAGGCCTCACCAGCACCGTCTCCACTGGAACTACCAGACGCCGCGTCAGGCTGTCCTGTCCTGAGGGGCGAGGTGATGGAAAATTGAGAAGGAAGGAGGGTAGGGTGGGTGTGTGGCAAGGGCCGGGGCTGAGTCCCCAGAACCCTCCACTCCGTCAAGCCGCCCGAATGCCAAGGGACAACAGCTCTCTCTCAGATCCTCAGCAGACTCTCCCTGGATCCGATGGGATGGATCGGGACGTGATCAACCATCAGGATCAGAAAGACCAGGAGATACCACCGGATCCGAAGCTCAGCCCTTGGCTCCAAGAGCTCGGATCCGAAAAAAAAATGGACCCAACAGACTCTAGGGAAGTGTCAGCGCTGAAGTACCCGAGACTATTGGCACCGACACCCCCCTGGCTCCAAGGCTGCCCGGCTCCGAAGACTCCGAACCCACGAAACGGGGCAGAGAAGGAGCTATCGGGCCAAAAAAGGGGGTCGAGATCCCCCCGGAGGGAGGGAGGCAGGAGCACTCCCATCTGCAGTTGGGCCTGGAGAAATCTTCTCATCATCCGGTCCAAATCTGCATCTGTGAGACTTCTCGTAGAGCTCGAGGCCACCGATGCGGGGCGGGAGTGTCACCTCGATGACCTCGAAGGAGATCGGGTCTCCTCCTCCTCAGGACCCGGTGAAAAACACGGGGACCAGATCCGAGAAGGAGGAGAACCAGAAGACCTGGAGGGAGAAGACCGCTTAGCCGGGGGGGGGCGAAGCGGAGGCCTCAGCCCGCCGCTTGTGGTGCTTCTCCCTCTTCCTTTCTTTCCTGGCCTCCCTCTCCTCCGAGCCTAAGGTGGGAGGTTGAGTCCCGGCCGGGGGGAGGGAAGCAGGAGTGGCAGCCGCTGCGGGAGCCGAATCCGGGGGCAGAAGACCCACCAGAATCAGCTTAGACCTCCGGTCCTTTAGTGCCCTGGGGTTGAACGCTGCACAAACGGTACAACCAGAGGACAGGTGTTCAACCTCAAGGCACAATACACACAGAGTGTGGCCATCCGCTGGGGACAGCTTATGGCCACACTCGATGCACTTAGAAAATATCAACTTTGGGGCCTCAGACATGCTCAAGAAAGTAACTCACACACACAAGGCCCCAAACACACACACACAACACTGACGGAACCACGAAGGTAGGGGAAGGATAAAGTACAGTTTTGTACCTACCATAAATGTAGATGTCCGATAGGTATGCATCTGCAGTCATAACATATGGGTTGTCCTGCCTTAGGCAGCCCTCGGTCGGCCCGATTCCAAAGTCTGGGTCTGGCCTCGGCTGATGTCGCACTTCACCCGACGTCATAGCTCCTGGGGTATAAAGGCATCAGCCGACGCCATTTTCCTCAGTGTTTCTTGCCCCAGATGCCAGGTGCCCTCTAAGAAGGCTAAATTTGGATAATTGCTGTAAATTCCAAAAAGGAGCAAACAAAATATATATATATATATACATATATACATACAAACAAATACACCATAATAGATTCCCCCAGCTAGCTGAAAGAGGGGTAAGCACCCTAGGAATACCACAGAGGGGAAGGAGGGTGGGTAATCCTGACTGCAGATGCATACCTATCGGACATCTACATTTATGGTAGGTACAAAACTGTACTATGTCCTTCAAGGATACATCTGCAGTCATAACATATGGGTAGAATACCATAGCCAAACTGGGGGAGGAGGCACTAAGATAAAGATGGTGTAGTTAAGATCCCTTGTAAAACTGCAGTTGCAAAGCCTGCTCGGGATCTGGAGTATAAAGGAAGATTGTAATGCTTGGCAAATGCATGCACGGAGCTCCAAGTAGCAGCTTCTAAAATGTCTTTGGTAGCCACTCCTCGTAGAAAAGCTGTAGTGGTGGCTGTAGCCCTTGTGGAGTGAGGCCTGATATTTTCAGGAGTTGTCTTTCCATGAAAAGAGTAACAGAATCGAATGCAATTTCCCATCCATTTTGAAATTGTCTGTTTGGAAATTGCTTTTCCTTGCACTCCTGTTGCATAAGCTACTAGAAGCTGGTCAGTTTTTCTGCTGGTCTTAGTTCTGTCCAGGTAGTAGCGCAGTTGTCTATGTACATCTAAGGTGTGTAGTAGCTCTTCCCCTCTGTTCTGTGGGTTAGGGAAGAACGTAGGTAAATGAATAGCTTGGTTCAAGGATACCCTGGATACCACCTTTGGCATGAAAGTAGGATTGGTTCTCAGAGACACTCTATCCTGGTGAAATATAAGGAAAGGCTGTACTGCCATTAATGCCTGTAACTCTGATACCCTTCTTGCTGAAGTGATTGCTAGAAGGAAGGCAGTTTTCCAAGATAAGAACTGTAAGTCTGCTGATGCAGCTGGTTCAAACGGGGGAAGTGTTAATTTTTCCAGCACAAAATTGAGATCCCATGCAGGCAGAGGTGGTTTCCTTGGAGGTTTTACATTTTTGATCCCTCTTAGAAATTGTCTGAGGAGAGGTTGAGAGAAGATAGGAGGATCCATGTTGTACTCTGCTGAAATTGCTGAAGCATGAATCTTAATGGAAGAATAGGACAGGCCATTGTGGAACAGTTCTGCTAAGTATTCTAGGATGTGTGCTAGGTTTGCAAGCGTGACATCTGTTCCCTTTGATGCACTCCAAATGAGAAATCTCTTCCATTTGGCTGAGTATGTTTTCCTTTTGGAGGGTCTGCAAGCCTCCAGGATAATGTCCTTGACTCTCTGAGATAAAGCAGGCTGGTTTGGTTTCATGCAATTTTCCAGGCAGTTAGCTGCAGCGTTTTCAAGTTTGGATGCAGGGTCTTGTAGTTGTTCTGTGTTAGAAGTAAAGGCCATAGAGGTAGAGGCCATGGGTTCGTCCGAGACATGCTTCTCAGTAGCGGATACCAATGTTGCCTTGACCAGTCTGGCGCTATCAGAATTACCTTTGGCTGTTCCTCCCTGATCTTCAGTAGAACCTTGTACATCAATGGGAGAGGTGGGAAGGCATATACTGTCAGGGCCTTCCAGCTGAAAGAAAGGGAGTCCACCCTCCAGGCTTGTGGGTGGTATTCTCTTGAGCAGAATTTCTTCAGTTGGTGGTTGAGTGGGGAGGCGAACAGGTCTATTTCTGGCATTCCCCATTTCTTTGTTATGGTTTTGAAGATATCTGGATGCAGCATCCATTCGTGAGCATCCGTGGTAGTTCTGCTTAATTTGTCTGCTAGTGAATTCTCTTTTCCTGGTACGAATCTGGCCTGCAGTTGAATGTTGAGATTCAGGCCCAGGTTCCACAGCTCCATTGCCATCCGGCATAAAGGGTAGGAGTGCGTGCCTCCCTGTTTGTTGATGTACCACATGACTGTGGTATTGTCCGTCCTTATCAGCAGGTGTCCTTGCTGAAGGAATGATTTGAATGCCTCTATTGCATGCTTCACTGCCAGCATCTCCTTTAGATTTATGTGTAGATTCAGCTGGTCTTGGGACCATAGGCCTTGGATACACTTGTCTTCCATGTGTGCGCCCCAGCCTAGGTCGGAGGAGTCCGTGGTGATGGTCTGCCTTGGTTGTGGTTTGTGGAAAGGCAACCCTCTGTTGGTCTTGCAGGCCTGAGCCCACCACAGGAATTCCTTTTTCAGGCATGGAATGATTGGTATCATGGTTTCTAGACTGTGTCTGTGTTGAGACCATACATTTCTTAGGTACCATTGTAATTTCCTCATATGCAGTCTGGCATGTGGTATCAAGATTATGCAGGATGCCATGTAACCCAGGGCCTGCAGGACTTTCCTTGCAGTAAGCTGAGTTTGTCTTGTCAATGCCGTGAAGTAGACTGGAAGTTGTTTTTGTTTTTCTTCTGTGAGAAAAGCCATCTGAGTTAGTGTCCAGTTCTGCACCCAAAAATGTTATCCTTTGGGATGGCACTAGTCTTGACTTCTGTATGTTGACTGTGTATCCCAAAGCTTGTAATAGTTGTATGACATAGGCCAAATCCCTTATTATTTTTGTCTTGTTGTCCGCTTGTATTAGGCAGTCGTCCAGGTATGGGTAGATTTGAATTCCCTGAAGCCTGCAAGATGCAATTACTGATGCCAGGCATTTCGTGTATACTCTGGGCGCAGTAGATAAGCCAAAGGGCAATGCTGAGAATTGATAATGCTCTGATCCTGCAAGAAATCTGAGGTGTCTTCTGCAATCTGGTCGTATAGGGACGTGCAGGTATGCCTCCTTGAGATCTAGAGTCACCAGCCAAGACTCCTTGCCCAACATGGGAAGAAGTTGCTGTAGGGTCAGCATTTTGAATTTTGGTACAATGAGATATGTGTTCAGTGCGGACAAGTCGAGAATAGGCCTCCATTGAGTTTCTTTTCTTGGTACAAGGAATAGTCTGGAGTAAAATCCTTGGCCTTGTTCCATAGATGGTACCTTTTCTATTGCTCTCATCCTTAGTAGGTTGATGACCTGTTTTAGAGCCTCTGACTTCTGGCTTGGTGGAAGGTTTGGCATTCCTCTCTTTTTTGGTAAAGTGTGGAAGTGAAACCTGTAGCCTTTGTCTATTGTTTGCAAAGTCCATTTGTCTCCTGTAATGCAATGCCAGTTTTTTGAAAATAAAGCTAACTTTCCGCCCAAGGGTGTTTCCAATTGTTCCCTGGTAGGCAGAATCAGAGCCAAGTCATTGCGTCTGTCCTGTGGAAGTGGTTGCAGTCGCAGCTGTGGAGGCACTCCTCTGGTTGTCAGGTTGCCACTGACGGCCCCTGTAGGCACCCCTTGATTGACCTCTGCCTCTTGGGCGTCTATTTCTGCCTCTCTGTGCTCTGGTGGTGTCTGGAAAGGACCAATTCTTTGAAGGCCAATTTCTGCTGAACCTCGGAGGTTGGACCTGCAGAAAATCCTTGACTGTTTGCACAGATTTTGCCTTTTCTTCCACTTTCTTTAGTACCTCCTGTGCAGGGGAGCCAAATAAACTTTGTTTCTCCATAGGGGCATCTAGGAGTTTAGATTTAACATGGTCTGGCAAGGATTGCTCTTTTAGCCAGGCATGCCTTCGAATCACTGCTCCAGTCATAGCTGATCTAAATGAAGCCTCCAGTGCATCATAGCCACATTTTAAAAAATGATTACTGACCTGCTGAGAATTGTGTACCAACTCCTGAAGGGACTTACGGTCTAAAGGTTCAGGAGAGGAAAGCTTTTTATTTAGCTGATCTAACAAAAATTCCTGGTACTGTATCATGTGAAATTGACAGTTTAAAGCCCTGGCAGAAAGAGTAGCAGATGTATAAACTTTTTTACCCCATCTCTCTAATGCTCTTGATTCTCTTTCAGAGGGTAGGGGGTTTTTGGCAGAGGCAGCTGCAACACCCTTGGGGCCCTGAGAAATGGTTTCTGGGTCTGCAGAGTAGGCCTTGTACAAGTGGAAATGAGAATCCGGGACCCTGTAATATCTGTCAGGTTTGGCAGGGGCCGGGGGAAGAGAATCAGGGGCTGAACAGGCATCATTGTATGCATCATCAACAACTGATAGTACAGGTGGTATATGGCTAGAGGCCTATGCTGTGGCAAGTGTAAAAAAGTCCTTAGCCTTTTTCTAGAATCAGAGAAATCCTGACCCTGCCATTGGAAATGCTCCCTCATTGAATGTAGAGTTTCCCCAAATGAAAATTCTTCTGGGGGGGAGGCAGAAGGAATGGAGTCTTCTGCATCCGAATCCTCATAAGGTGAGTATGGGCCTTCCTGATGGTCTGATACATCTGATCCATCCGAGGAATAGTCAGAGGAAAGAGGTTCAGGGGGTTCAGTCCTAGGCCTTTTTTCAGGAGGGGGTTGTGAGGCCCTGTCTGGGTGAGGTTGGGATCCCCTGATCAAAGAAATAAGGTCCTCAGCGAGGCTGAGAATTTGAAAACTTGAGGAAGGTCTGTGAGGTGGAGCTTTTGAAGGTAAGGCCTTGGAAAGTTTAGCTGCTTTAGCCCTGGAGAAGGCCTTAATAGACATAGAAGCAGGGGGTCTAGCTGCCCCACGTGCAGGAGTAGAAATGTCCAACGGAATGGTGTCGGACAATTCTAGTGCGCCTGCTTCTTCGGTAGGAATTTCTGTAGCCGACTCCGCCGGGGCCTCTGAGGCCTCGGTAGTCGGAGGCATGCTTGCGGCCGGAGGAAGAACAGAGGACTCTGTTTCAGCCGAAACAGAGACACTCGCGGTAGGCCTAACCGTGGTTTCAGCCGAAACCGCGGGCCGAGAGTGTTGGTCCTTTTCCTTGCGTTTTTTAGCTAAATGAGTAGTCCGAGTCTCAGACGGCATTTTATATGCAAAAGCGGGACCAAAAAACTCTTCTGCAAACTCCGACCGACATCTAAGTGTCCGTCGGTTGAAGGAGGCACAGGCTAAACAAGCTGATACGTCGTGGTCTGGGCCTAAGCAAGGAAGGCAGTAAGAGTGGAAATCCTTATGAGGTATTTGTTTCCCACAAGTTAAACAATTATTTACTTTTTCTGACATCGGCTGAGGCAAGAAAGAGTCCCCAACGGGGTACTTAGCTTTTTAGAAGTCTTCGGTAGCTGAAATCTCTGGATCTGACCGACCGGCACTTGCGAACAGCTTCTGCTTCGGGCACCGCGCGGCAAGAAAGACTGAGGAAAATGGTGTCGGCTGATGCCTTTATACCCCAGGAGCTATGACGTCGGGTGAAGTGCGACATCAGCCGAGGCCAGACCCAGACTTTGGAATCGGGCCGACTGAGGGCTGCCTGAGGCAGGACAACCCATATGTTATGACTGCAGATGCATCCTTGAAGGACATCTTGAAGTAAAATAAACTAAGAGAGTTTAGACTAAAAAGGGGGCTAAACACACTCTCACACCAAAGATTAAAGAAAAGATTTAAAAAATTAAATTTTTCCTCACAAAGAGAACGAGAACGCCAGGAGACTCAGCATCAAGCTGCTGAACGAAACCGCGGCAAACTAGATCTGGGGTCAGTCAGGGTTGGCAGGGGATTATGGGTATGGGAGGAGCTTGGAGCACGGATCTAAAGCTGTTGAAAACTGCCGGCTCGGATCAGAGGTCGGATCCGATTCCCAAAGGTTGCTGCACAAATGAAGTTAACTACTTCAGATCCCTAGTTTCTTATTAGTTTTTCTTATGCAATTTTGTACATTCAGGTCAAACAAAGGATCATCCACTATCTTCCCTAATAAATTTCCTATGAGAAGTGACTTCAGTGGTTGTATTATCACCAAGAGAGAACTTTAATTTTTTTATGGGAGGGGGATTTGAGGGGAAAAAATACGTATTTTTTCTTGTTAGGGTTGAGCATGAGTTATGAGTTACAAAGCGATGTTTCAGTCCTTGTTAAAGCTTCCAGAGTAATTTTTTGCAGGTGGGCCATGTTGTCAGATGTGCATATGAATGCACAGTCATCAGAATACTGTATTAGGGATGCCTTTTGTGTGGATGGTGTTGGTGAGAATGTTAAAGAGGGGAACAAGGACAGAGCCTTGTGGTAAACAGGCGGTGACAGATACGGAGAGAGGTTAGAGTGCCACTTTACCAATCGATACCTATTGCTTTTGAACCATACAAGGGTGGGCTAAGAGAGACCTAATGAGGATGCCTCAAGCAGAAGTCTGTTGTAACAAATTGTGTGGAATGCTTTAGACAAGCCTAGAAATAAGAAGACTAGTCTGCCTTTATCTATAGGTTTATTGATCGTGTCTACAGAGTTAGATGTTTAGTGTTAGTACTACATGAAGGATGGAAACCATGTTGTGTTGAGGGTAGGACTTTTTGCAAGAGAGAGTTTATCAATCGTTTTTTAAATACACTTTTAAAGTATTTTGGAGAGGGGGGGTAAAATTGCACAATGGAGGAAATTTTACAGGTGTGACTAACTTTAGATCTATAACAATGGGATAGCGTGTGACTTTTTCCAGAGAGAAGGAAATCGGATTCTTGGATTAACCTATTTATATTTCTTAGAGAAAGGGGAACAGGAGCATTTTTCTTCTGAAAGATCTGTACCCTGAACAGGTAATTGTTGGAACAAAATGTGGAATAACTGGCTGATTTAGGATTTGGGAAAGGATGCACAAATCACCATAGTTATTTAACATGCTGAATATACAACGGAAAATGCAGAGAAAAAACTCAGCATGTTTATATCAAACCAGCAGTAAGAAATATCAAGCTACCTCTGATAACAGTGAGGAAAACTCTGAACAGCCTGCTGATAAAAGTGAAAGTAGGAAGTACAAAAGTGGACTTATACCGTTTACATATAGGGAGAAAATGTGCTAATATATAGGGAGGAACTCAGACTTTATTTTGTGGGCTGAAGGCTCTATGGAGATGATGAGCAATGAAATTAAATCACCTGCTTCTTGGAAGAAAAGCTATACTACAACATTTTAAGCAAAGACAGCACACTGTCAAAGATGTGCACAATCAAAGCTATGGTTTGCCCAATAACATATGGCTAAGAATTTAGCTATAAAGCCATGCATCAGGAAATTGATTTTAAACAATGGCGTTGGAGAAAACTGACAATTTAGTGGATTGCAAGACCAAGTCATTCAATATTTAAAGAAATTAATGCAGACAGTTTACTGGAAGGTCTTCACGTTATGTGATCAAAGGAAGACAGTGATGCTGGGAAAGATGATGGCAGAAGGGGGAAGCACAGGTTAAAATGGATAGACAGCATTACTGAAATAATGAAAATGAAACTAAGAATGTAAAGACACATCCACTGACAGACCTGGTGCACTAAACTCTTAAGATCAGTGTGTTAAATTTAACTAAATGCCTAAGTAAGTCAACACAAGAATTACTACTTGGCAACCTTGTAAGCTTAAGCTTTACTTACAACTGATTACACTTCATTTTCACCAGTAGGGTCTTGTGTTGTTTTAACTGCACACAGGTCATGACAGTACTAGACACAGCGGCATGTAGAAAGAAATGAGAGTAACGGAAGCAAACTGTGTGCATTGGGCAAATGCCAAATGAAACAGAGAATGGAAAAGCAGCAGAACAATCCAAACAGAGAAACAAAAGTACAGCTGAAGGACAAGGAAAAAGGCAACAGACACAGAGGAAGAAAATTGTGACAATAATGAAAGTTGCAGAATTTAAGCTGACATTCATTGAGACAAGATGCAGTATTAGCCATGTCTATTTAACTAGGTAAAGAGGCTGGAGCAAGACGGGTCTACCTTCAGGAGCTATTGCATAACACAGCTGCAGTGAACATCATCAGGTAAAGAATGAATGAAAAAGTAGCCTGCAGCCACCATCAAGTGTAAAAACCTGCAATTTCAACACCTGCAGCCATCTGATGCCCAGTGAATGTGTGAGCAATCTATCAAGTGTTCTCAGTATTTTTGAGGAGCAGAAAATGCATGCAAGCCCTTTAAAAGGGTAGCACTGTTTCTTGTCCTTCAGAAACACCCCAATGGATACCGGACATCTATGAAAAGTGTCATCCTACTATCTGCAGGCAAAGTGTTGCAATTATGTACAGGAACAAACTAGTTATTTTGCTTTTGGTACGGTTCCAAACATGAAAAGAGACCTGGGAAGTAAAGTAAGGGATCAGGATACATCTATACAATGGGCTGGCGCATAAAACTAAAAGATTCAGGAGAAAGACGCTTACAACGTACCTGAGGAAACTTAAGTATATAAAGGGAATGGACACCAAATAAATCAGTGAATGGTGTAGAACGAAAAAAGCAAACAAAAAAATGAAGTGCTAACTTACTAATTACATACACCATCACATTGCTTGGTGCCTGTAAGCACCATTTTCAGGTTTTCAGGAAAGTACTGCAGCGTAATAAGATGGTCTTTGCAGAAAGAGAAACAAGGCATATCATCCAAAAAACAATCAATTACCTGTTTCCTTCAACCACATCAATGAGGTCATCAGCAGTGGCATCGCTGCGCAGAGTAATGTCAGCATTGTGAATTTTATATTCAGCCAGGATACTCTTCACTGTATCAACGTCTAGTTCGCTCTGGGGTACCTGCGGGGAGAGAAAAATAAATGTTTTTAAGCGAGGGTACAAGTGTAAGCAAAACTGCCCTGTTGGGAAGGCTACAGGTCATGTTCTGATGATACCAAGTGAGTGGCCAGAGACAAACATGTTTGAATCCAGTGCAACAGGAAGAGCATGATGCAGCTGGGACTTATTCTCTCATGTAATCAGGATGAACATGGACACTGGAAGGAGAAAGGTAAACCAGAAGAACAGAAGGTCAAAGAGATAGAAAAGACACCTGTCCCCAAAAGCCCTTACAGTCCACAGATCTGCCAGCATCCAAAACTCATGTCAACTTTTCACACTGGATAACTGGAGAAAGCAAGAAGCCCCACACACCAAAAAGGAGCACAACATATTGAAACAAATAAAAAAAAAAACATAATCAGCATGTTTTAACCTTATGCTCTTAAATGACTAATACAACTGTAACATGAAGGGGATTTTTTTCTAAACAGCCATGACAAATTACCAACTCTGAAGGATTCACTTAGGCAAGTGAAATGCAATAACGTAACAAAGTTGGCTAAAAAATTAAATCTAAACAATTTTGGACTTTGCAGAAAAAGAGAAGCACAATTATTAAATAACTAAAAGTAGAATCTGTGTATAATAACTCCTTCAATGCATGAAGGAAAGTGTAGAAGTGTTTGTAGTTGGTGCGTCTTCAGAATTAAAAGTTATAGGCCCCGTAAACAAAATTCATACATATAATCAAATCAGTATTTAATGTTTTTTATTCATACAAAGCACTGTCTTAATACTAATCATCGCATTAAACTCGCATGAGAAATCAATTTGTTAGTTATTTAGAAATATCACTCCAGTAAGAAGAAAATAGTACAGTTGTGTACACTTGCATAAATGTAGATGTTAGAGTGCATTCACTGTTGCAGTCATTACATTTGGGTAATCTGATGGCAGGTTGCCCTCAGTCAGCCTGAATTCCAAAGTCTTGGGTCCTGCGTCAGTTGCGGTCTTCTCTTCATGACGTCAGGTCGTTAGAGGTATAAAACATGCAGCCAACGCCATTTTCTTCAGTTTTTCTTGCCCCCGATGTCAAGTGCCCCCAAAAGGTAGCAAAATTGTATGTGTGTATATATATATATATATATATATATATATATATATATACACATATACATATATATATATATATATATATACACATATATATATATACATATACATATATATACATATATATATATATATATATATATATATATATATATATATATATATATATATATATATATATATATATATATATATATATATATATATATATACATATATACATATATATATATATATATATATATATATATATACATATACATATATACACACACATACATACATATACACACATGCATCAATATAAAACTTTACCTTCATCTACAAGCAAATACACCACATAGGTTGTAGAGGATAGAGAAAGAAAGATACATTTCAGAATGACAGGGGGATGGCGGGAGGGTAACCTGGACTGCAACAGTGAATACACTCTAACATCTACATTTATGGTGAGTGTACACGACTGTACTATGTTCTTCGTGTTTCACTGCTGCAGTCATTACATTTGGGTAGAATCCCAAAACTATGGTTGTGAGGCTGGAGCTAAAGAGCATTAGGTGCGGCTATAAGGCCCTGCAGCACTGCAGTGGCAAAGCCTGCCCTGGACTTAAAGTAGAGAGGCAAATGGTAATGCTTTGTAAAGATATGAACAGAACTCCAAGTAGCAGCCTCTAAAATGTCTTTGGTTGGTACTCCTCTGAGAAAGGCTGCTGAAGTAGCTGCAGCTCTAGTGGAATGAGACCTAATGCCCTTGGGCATAGGTTTACATGGTGTAAGTAGCAGAAACGGATGCAATGGCTTATACACTTTGAAACTGTCTTCTATGAAATAGCCTTTCCTTCTGATCCTGCAGCATATGACACTAGTAATTGCTCAGTTTTTCTTAGAACTTTAGTCCTGCTCAAGTAGAATCTTAAGCTGTTTACGTCCAAGGAATGCAGAATTCTCTCCCCCTTGTTCTGTGGATTTGGATAAAAAGCTGGCAGATGAATTGTTTGGTTAAGAGCCACATTGGAAACCACCTTAGGCATAAGGATTTGTCCTCAGAGACACCCTGTCTGGGTAAAATATGATAAAAGGCTCTACAGCCATGAGGGCTTGTAGCTCTGAAACTCCTTGCTGAAGTAATTGCTAGTAGCAGAGCTGGTTTTCCATGATAAGAACTTTAGATCAGCGGTAGCAGCTGGTTCAAATGGAGGCAGGGTGAGCTTTTTCAACACATAATTGAGGTCCCATGCAGGTAATGGTGATCGTCTAGGAGGCCTTAAAATTTTTGGCTCCTCTAAGATACTGCTTTAGTAAAGGATGAGAAAAGATTGGTTGCTCTGTATTGTAATGAGCCGAAATGACAGAGGCATGTATTTTGATTGATGAGAAAGATAAGCCTTTGTCAAGCATCTCAGTTAAGTATTGTAATATCTGAGGAATATTTGGTTCTGCTGTATCAGTTCATTGTGCTGGATTCCAAGCACAGAATCTCTTCCATTTGTCAGCATAAGATTTTCTAGTACTAGGCCTTCTGGCTTCCAAAATGACATCCATCACAGTTTTACTGAGAGGTGTTTGTATGACTACATGATTAGCCATGCTGCCAGGTTCAGAGTCTGTAGTTGATTGTGCAGGATCTGTTTTGCTGAGACAGTAGTTGTGGGTCTTTGAGGCAAGGTCCAAGCTGGGTATTGAGACGCGTTCCTTAGGATTGGGTACCAGTATTGGTGGGGCCAGTCCGGGGCAATTAATATCTTTGGCTTCCCTTGTCTGACTTTTAGGAGGACCTTGGGTAGAAGAGGCAGAGGAGGAAAGGCGTAAACAGATAGCTTTTCTCCAACTGAAAGAGTGTCCACTTTCCATGCTTGTCTGTGATAAGTCCTTGTGCAGAATCTTTTCAATTGATAATTTTGAGGAGAAGCAAATAGATCTATGTCTGGGCTTCCTCATTTCTCTGTTATCATGCTGAAGACTTGTGGATTAGTTTCCACTCCTGAGGATCCATAAGGTTTCTGCTTAAATCATTTGCCAGAGTGTTTTCTTTTCCTGGCAGGAATTGAGCTTGAACATTTATTTGGTAGGTCAAAGCTGTCCCAGTGCCATGGCTAATCTGCAAAGAGGGCATGAGTGTGCCCCCCCCTGCTTGTTTATATACCACATGACTGTGGTGTTGTCCGTCTATCAGTAGATGTCCTGGATTAAGTAAGTCCTTGAAGGCTGTTAGGGCATTTTGAACAGCTAGCATCTCTTTCTGGTTGATATGTAGATGCATTTGTTTTGGTGCCCATAAGCCCCCCCAGGCATAATCTGATGAGTCTGTTAAGGTTTGGCTGGCAGGGGGTAGAGTGAAGGGGCAGTCCCATGTTTTGGTGACATGCCTTTGCCCACCATAGAAACTCCTGCTGCAGGCAGGGAATAAGAGGAATCATTGTTTCCCGACTGTGTGAATGCTGACTCCATAAACTTTTTAGGTACCATTGAAGCTTCCTCATATGCAGTCTTGCATATGGAATTAATAGGATGCACAATGCCATGAAGCCCAGAGCCTGCAGAATTTGTCTTGCAGAAGACTGGGTTTTTGTTGCCATCAGTTTGAAGTAAGTAGTCAGTTGCCTTTGATTGTCTGGCGTGAGGTAAGCCATTTGGGCAGTTGTATCCAAGCTTGCACCCAGGAATGTTATCTTTTGAAAGGGTACCAGTTGTGATTTCTTTTCGTTTACTGTGTACCCTAGGCATGTTAGAAGCCTTTTCACAAACGCCAGGTGTCAAAGAAGAATGTCCTTGTTCTCTGCTTGAATGAGACAGTCATCCAAGTAAGGATATATTTGTATACTTCTTTGTCTGCAAAATGCAATTACTGGTGCCAGGCACTTTGTAAAGACCCTGGGTGCAGTAGATAAGCCAAAGGGCAGTGCAGAGAATTGGTAATGCATTAAGCCAGCCTTGAATCTGAGGTATCTGCTGCACGACTGTCTTATTGAGACATGCAGGTATGACTCTTTTAGGTCTAAAGTCACTAGCCAAGCATTCTTGCCCAGCATGGGCAGAAGCTGCTGCAAATTTTGAATTTTGGAATGTCCAGGTAAGTGATCAAAAATCGATAAATCCAGTATTGGCCGCCAGGCTTTGTCCTTTCTGGGTACCAAGAACAGTCTGTAGTAAAAACCTTGTCCTTTTTCCTGTTCTGGTACTGTCTGAATGGCCCCCATATCCATGAGTGACGTAACCGGTTTCTGTGCCTCTGCCCATTTTTTTTTGGCAGATCCGGCCAACCATTTGCCACTGGCAGAGTGTGAAAATGGAATCTGTATCCCTGTGATACGATGTTTAGTACCCACTTGTCCTAGGTTATTAACTGCCAATTTTGAGCAAAAAGTGCTATTTTTCCCCCTATAGGTGCTGCCAAAGGCGTAAGCAGAGGGAAGTCATTGGGATTGCTTTCTGTAGGTTTGCGCTTTATCTCCTCCAGATTTGGAGGTGGAAGCACCCCACTGCTTTGACCTGTATGAATCTTGCGCCTGGTATCTGGAACCCTTAGGGCATCTGGATTTGCCCCTTTGAGCTCTGGCTGACACAGGAAAGGACCAATTTTTTTTGTAGGCCAGTGTCTACTGAATCTTGGTGGCTGCACTTGTAATAAGTCTTTAACAGTTTACATAGACTTAGCTTCGTCTTGCATTTTCTTTAAAACCTCTTCTGCCTTAATACCAAACAGAGAATCATGCTGTAAAGGTGCATCTAGCAATTTAGCTTTAACATGATCAGGCAAATTTTGTTCCTTTAACCAGGCATGCCTCCTAATTACAGACCCAGTAACTGCAGCCCTGCAGGAGGCCTCTAAGGAATCAAAACCACATTGCAAAGTATGCTTTCCAACTTGTTCAGCTGCATGCAATAATTCCTGCAATTCTTTATTTTCTGCACATTCTGAAATCAACATCATTTTCTGTTTCAGCAATCCCATAACATGTTGTTGGTACTTAAGCATATGAAATTGAAAATTTAAGGCCTTGGTTGCCAATGTATAATTTTTTCCCCATCTGTCTAGTGCCCTTGAATCTCTGTCAGAGGATGTAGGATTGTTTGCTGCTGAGGCCTTAACTCCCTTTGGACCCTGTGAAATTTCAGGATCAGCAGCAGGGTTTCTAAATAAAAATTTATGAGTCAGGGACCCTGTAATATCTGTCAGGCTTACTGGGAGCCGGAGGTAATGAGTCAGGAGTCAAGCTGGACTCCGAAAACACATCATCCACAATGTCTAAAACAGGGGGAATGGCTAAAGGCTTGTGCTGAGGGAGAAGGAAATCCCTGAGCCTCTGTTTTGATTCTGAGAAGTCTTGACTCTCCCAGTGAAAATGCTCCCTCTAGGTATGCAAGGTTTCTCCAAATTAATAATCCTCAGGAGGAGATGCAGACAGAATAGACTCCTCAGCATCAGAATCCTCATAGGGAGGTATAGATAATTCCTGATCAGAAGAGGAATCAGAATAAATAGAAACCTGATCTGAAGATTCATAATCAGTGTCTTGCCTAGACCTCTTATCTGGAGGGGGATGGGAACCCCTGATCAAGGTAATAAGGTCTTCAGCCATTTTGATCATCTGATTTTTAGGCATAGAGGCCTGTGCACGTGGCTCATGCGTCATATTTTTTTTAGTTTTAGAAGTTGCTTTTGTCTTTGGTTTTGCAGCTGTCGTCAGTTTGATATACAAATGTTGAGGTCTGAATACACCCTCAGAAGCCAGTGCCTGCTCAGCGGCTCCGGACCCATCAGAGGGAGATACATCCATCGGTCCAATACCTTGAGTATCTTGTGGCATGCTGGACTCCACATGGGTGTCGGTAGAGGCCTGCGACTCGAAGGTAGCGGTATCAGGGGCTGTGAAAGCGCCTCACTGAGTACCGAGGACTGGCTTAGGAGAAGCTTTGTCGGTTTTGGATCTCGACTGCCTTTCTCTTTCCTTTGTGTTTATGTACTCCGGTAGTCGGATTGCTATCAGACGACATTTCTAGGTGGTTAAATCTGTTTCCAAAATACTTTGATGCAAAAATATACCGACTCTTAATAGTGCGTTGGTCAAATCTAGCACAAAACTGACAGCCAGGCACGTTGTGATCAGGGCCTAGGCAAGGGATACAGTATAAATGGAAATCCTTATGAGGTATTTGCTTCCCACAAGTAATACAATTATTAACTTTTTCTGGCATCAGTAAAAAGCAAGAAAAAAGTTTCCCCAACGGGGTACTTCGCTTTAGTGAAGACGTCAGTTCTGAAACTCAAACTCGAATATTTCAGTAGTTGGCTGACCGGCACTTGCGAAATGCTTCTGCTTCGGGCACCGTGCACGTCGGCTGCATGTTTTATACCCCTGACGTCATGGAAGAGAAGACAGCAACTGACGCAGGACCCAAGACTATGGAATTCAGGCCGACTGATGGCAACCTGCCAGCAGATTACCCAAATGTAATGACTGCAACAGCGAAACACAAAGAACATCAATAATTTCACTAAACATGAGTAAGACACCATCATAACATTTTCTTATAACTTAGTCTGTTTTGCAAATAAACTTAATAGTAACTTCTTATACTTCACATACCCCCCCCCAAAAAAAATATGAGCTATGTAAACTACTCTTTTAGAACTGGTATCTTGCGAGGCACAGGTGACAAAAACTAAAACAAACTTTATAAACAATTAAGTGCATTCACATTCTTGCACTCAAACATAACAACATATTTTGTTACAAGCAAATCTAAACACGAATACATTTCCTTATTAGCACAAAAACGACTCGTTATAATTTGTAATATACATGCCAATCTGTAAAAATTTAAAATCAAACTGTTTAATATCTTGCATATCAGCCTAAAATGTGTGTGTACTACATAATCAGATTTTGACTATTGACCCAACAGCTTTATTTATTCCATCAACCCCCCCCCCCAATTTTCTACATGGGGTTGGGGTGTTTTGCCAACTGCCGCGCCAGTCTTGATTCAGTGTCACTCATGCCTGTCACAGGTCTTCTCTCTAACAATCCAACCACTTCTTGTAGGACGGCCTTGTTTCTTCTTACCTTCTCACGGTTTGTCCCAAATCTTCAGATGCTCTTCTGCCTTATAGGTTCCTATGTAACTAACTAGGCTATCAGCTCAAGGGCCTAAGTAAGCCTAGCCAACAAGGTTCCCTGGCTTATACCACCCAAGAAAGTTAATTTCCTGTGCCCCTATCAAGCAGAGCCACAAAAGTGGTCCCCGGGGTGTATTTCCTATTTTCCAACCACTCAACATTTTTCTTGAAGAGTGTTAATGAGGAACTCTGCTAGACATAGATGGGTAGCTTGTTCCAGAGTATAGGAATTCTCTGGGACAGGAATCTATCCCTCCAGCATGTCCTGTTTATTGTGGTGAGAAGGTTTAGGTCCCTAGAGCGTGTAGCTTGGAGGGTTTGGGATTTCTTTAGGTGTAGCATGTCCAACAGCTCTGGGTTTAACATAGCTTTATATGTTAGCCAGCGATCTCCTTGGAGTAGGCGATATGCTACACAGCAAAGCTGGAGTTTGAGACTATCAATGTAGCATCTGCTTGAGGCCAATAATACTCTGAGGTACTTCTGTGGCCTTTTTTCAGCTGCTGCAGATATCTTGTGAGGTGCATTCCAAAAGGGGTGTTTGTACTCTATAACGGGTCTAATAAGTGCAGAGTAGAGGGGAACAATGACCTCTTTTCCTGGATGAGAACCTTTTTGTGATGAGGTGTGCCACATTGGATTTCCTGACTACTGTGGCGATGTAATTATCAAAGGAGAGACTACTGTCCACCTGGGTCCCAAGGTCTCATCACACCTTCGGCGTTAAGTAGACTGCCGTTTATGTGGTAGTTCATAGGTACAGAGTTTCTACCAAAGGGGGTGACAATGCACTTTTTGGCATTGAGCTTGAGGCCATGCCTCTGACACCAGGCCATTCTGTAGGATGTCCACATCATTTGGGGACTCCACTATGGCTCCCAGTTTGCAGTCAGCTGTGAACTTCTTAGCCAGAGGCCTTCTGTGTTAGCCTGTACTTCAGAGAAGTAGATACCAAACAGGAGAGGTCCCCGGACTGAACCCTGTGGTACTCCACTTGTCACTGGTTTGAAATCAGATTTGGAGTCTGCAACTTTTACAGTGTGGGTTCTGTCAGTGAGCCAGTTGGCAACCCATCTTGTGACGTAGGGATTTATACCTAGTTTAGGGAGTTTAGCTATAATTCCAGAAAGGGGGATGGTGTCGAAAGCCTTGGTGAGGTCAAGATAGGCTGTGTGAACCACCTTACCCTCGTCTATGGCTTTGGTGACTGCCTCAAAGTCTATCAGGTTCAGAAGGCATGATCTTGCCTTTCACAAACCCAAACTGGGTGGGGTCCAGAGTTTGGAGGCTACCAATGTCTTTGTTTATGAGTTCTATGATGATACATTCCATGGCCTTGCAGACCAGGCTCGTCAGGCTAATAGGGCGATAGTTCCCAGATTAGTGGTGGCTCCCCCTTTGTGGAGTGGGATAACTGTTGCTGTGTGCCATTCAGTGGGCACAAAGCCTGACGCGAGACTAGGATTGAACATGGTGCTTAGGTGGGGAGCCAGTTCGTTCTGAAGTTCGTGTAAAATGCAGCCTGGGATGTTGTCCGGTCTCATGGATGCTGTGTTTTTGGTTTTAAAGAGTGCAGCTTTTACTTGCATAGATGTGATTACACGGACTCTGCATTCTTCCTGTATAGATATGGGCCCTTTAGGGGGTGAGAGGGGGTTAAAGTTAGCACTGAACCTATCTGCCAAGATGCTGGCAATATCAGTTGGTTCCGTAATTTTTGTGCTGCTGTGCTGTAACTCAGAGCAGATCTGGGTGTTGCAACTGAGATTCTTGACACAGCTACGAATCCTTTGTGGTTGCCCTTAGAATCAGTGGCGATTTTGTTTTCGTAGCTAGCTTTGGAGGATCTTATAAGGGATATCAGCTTCTTACTGAGGCTAACCAGGGAGCTCCTCCACTCATGGGATTTTACTCTTTTTGCAACAATTTCTTCCTTCTGTTGTAGAGTTTGTTTATGGCAGGGGACCATCAGATTGGCTTCCTTTTTTTGGAGGATAGTGTCTCGGTTCTGTTTGGGATAGCACGCTCCATGCACTCATGTAAGTGCTTATAGAGTGCATTTGTGTAGGATTCACCAGTCATGAAAGCATTGTCCACCTGCATGGATGCCAATGAAGTTTGCCACTTCTGTCTTAAGAATCATGAAGTTGGCTTTGGAGAAATTTTTTACCATTGTCTCCTTAATGGCGGGTGGGGCAGGATGCAGATATCTAGGGTGATTAGCTTATGGTCGGATCTGACCAATGAGGAGTCGATTTCAGGTGTGGAACACCGGTCACTCATGTTGGTAATGACTAGGTCTAGGATATTGTTGCCCCTGGTGGGGGTGTGGATAAGTTGATTCAGGGCATTGGAATTTATGAATTCCAGAAAGTGTTAAGCGAAGGAGTTAGTACAGGAGTAGTTTTCCCAGTTAATGGTGGGGTAGTTGAAACCGCCCATTATTTGGGTGTTTGGTTGAACCCTAATATTTTCCAGCATATCAAGAAAAGAGGAGTGGGAATCCTGAGGCATGGTGGGGGATCTGTAGCAAGTGACAATTTGGATTGCAGTTTTGCCCATGTGCCCGAAACACTAATCTGGTCTCTTCAACAATGTCTCTAACTGAAGCTACTCTGGGCTTCTATTCTAATATCCTCAATTCGTCTGTTCCACAGTGCGCATCCTACCACCAGTCTAAGGCACTTCAACTCTAGATTCAACAGCTCTGCCTTTACTACCAGTGTTTCTGTACCATACAGTAGCACTGTTCACACTACTGTTTTGTACACCTTACTTTTCGGATTCTTTAGCATTATTCTGTTATACACCAACAGTGACACTGTTGGCTGCAGCCTCTCTGACTCTAGCTTTGGCCTCATTCAGACTTCCTTTCTCCTCAACCACCCCCACCAGGTACTTGAAGCCCTTCACCTATTCTGCTACTTTCCCTTCTCTCTCAATGCTCAGCTTCTTCTGATTTCCCACATTTGCTGCCATTACAACCATCTTATCTGTACTCCCTTTCATCCCACGTGCCTTCAGTTTTGCATTCCATTCCCCTATCCTTTGCTCAAGTTCTTGCCCAGAGTCTGGACCTAATGCCACATTGTTTGCATACAGCAACTTTGCTGACCTGTCCCCTCCACCTTGTTTGTTAATTTAGTCCATCACCAGTATGAACAGCAGTAGGCTCAGAGCTGAACCTTGGTGCACACCCTCTCCCACTGGAAACACCTCTGAAATAGAATACTGTTCTTGAGTCACTGGATCCTTATACATAGCCTGTAAGTATCATACTAATGTTTCTAGGACTTCAAATCAATGCACAATTGTCCAAATCAGCTTTCTTGGGACCCTGTCATATGCTTTCGTCAAGTCTAGGAAAGCCCAGTTGGACTTTCTCATTTCTAACTTCTTTTCAATTCTCTCTTTCACTGCAAACATTGGGACAGTTGTGCTGCTTTCTGCTCTGAATAAGAATTGCTCATCTCCCATCTTACTTTCTACTACACTATATATCTGTTTATCCACACCACCACCAGGATATTCATGCAGGGACAGGAATTTGACATTGCTGAACTTCCCACACTTGTGAACACCTCCTTTCTTCTTGAACACTGGCACTAGTACGCTTATTCACCAGTCATCTGGGATATGCCTTTTCCTCCATACTGCTATTTGTACCCTCAAGGTCCATTACTCTGCTATCTCAAACATCTTTATCAAAACTGCTGTGACATCGTCTGAGCTTTCCCTGACTTCATTTTCCTTAGTGCTGTTCTTACTTCTTCTTGGGTGAACTCCTCTTCTTTCATTGTAGCCTGCGTCTGCGGCAGTACAGCTTCTGTTGGGTTTTTTCATTCAGAAGCTGCTTCCATCTGCCTTTGATGTCCTGTGGACTGGTGAGCAGGTTGTTGCTGGCATCCTTTATGAAGGGTTGTTCCTTTATGAAGGGTTGTCTTATCTTTCTCTTTTTTTCTCGCAACCTGGTAAAGAGTTTTTGTCCCAATTACAAAGTCATTTTCCAGATGCTGGTAGAGTACCTCTGATGTCTTTACCTTTACAATTGCAAATGCGTCTATTAGAAAAGCAGTATTCATTTATCTTAACAGTTTCACTAAATTATCCTTCAGCTTGTTTGCTTTGAAGAAAAGCACTTCAGCTATACTAAGTCTATGAATCTACCCTTCTGATTGCCACATTTCTGTTTATACTTAGAATGCATACAAACTCCAAGTAACTTGTACTTACCATCTCTAGTATGAACTAGTCTCTAAAATATTTCTTGCTAAACACTTATACAACCTGTTACCTACTGCACTGCCAGGCTCTGTGGTATTTGTGATGTATGACCCAAAATCAATGTAGTGGCTTAGTGCTGAACAGTCAGGCAAGGTATGATGCATAGGCCCAGCTTACTCCAACTTGCCCGTCACAGTGGGTGGATGGTGGTGGTGGTCCTGCTCAATCTGCACCATTGCAAATGGAGGTCTGCATGGCACCAATTGCTGTAGAATTTGGGCAATGCAGACTCGTTAATGCCAATACAGTGACAGCACTCTTCAGTGGGTCTGCATGTACTTGTCAAGTGGGGGGGGGGGTCCAAGATGCCCTCCCCACCCCAAGGCAATCTGGAGTGTCTACACACAAGCCTACAGAGGTGGGATATTAGGGACAAATGTAAACCATCCTTGATGGTAGTCTGTATGGCAGTCTTGCCACGGGACTGCTGTTACTTTGATGGGCAATAAATGGGCAATGGTAGCAGAGGAATGGTCAGCAACAACGCAGACCAAAAAGGATGCAGAAAAAAAATCTAAAGCATAAATGTTAGTTTTATTAATACTGAAGACAAAACTTCAAAAGTGTACCATAATACACATGTTTTTTGGGAACAGAACCAGTTTGAAAGAACTTTGCCATACAATACAGATCTCTATACTTGGTAATATGGAAACTTACAAAAAAATCGAGGATTAGTATTCTAAGGCTGATTGGACAAACAGATCAGTGTGCTCACAGTAAATGGAGCATTCTTCACAAGAACAAGCTTAGTCGTTAGTTTTCTTGATGCTGCTAACTGCAGAGTTTAAAATATTAAAAAAAAAGTTATTTAACATCAGTAAACTGCTCCATGGAGGAAAACACAATGCACTACAAAAATAAAAATAAATCTTACAAATTTTGCTGCTGTGAGCGAAACAAACAGCTCCATGGCATATACTGCCAATTATTTACCTGTTCAGCAACATCCCCGGTTATATAATTCCTCGCAAATCTGTGAAACAACATATACTTCAAATGTGAAGCAAACTTTTACACATTTTATCCAAGTTGACTCAAACCATGTAAAGTAGAATTAACAGAAAAGATGAACATCAGACAGTACACGGGCCTTCAATGACCCAAACTACCAGGCCACAGCCGAAGACATTTATAGAAGACAAGACTTTTTTTTAAATAAGGTCACTATATAATTAATAATCCATTCAAGTGTGTGGTTAATGCAGGATATTTACCCACACCCAGTCATGGATTCCTGCTAAAATAACAGTCAACAATTAAACAATTCATCTTCCCAGTGGCTTTTCAAAATATATAGGTAACTAGGGGTTTAAGCCACCATGTCTGTTCCCTTCAACTGATGGGAAAACTTTTCAAACAAAATCTACAAAAGCAGCTCCAGAAACATACAAGATGTACTTCAGTTAAAATATTGAGTTAAAAGCCATCTGAATGCATCTATACTTGCTCAGTATGGAATGGCTGCAGAGTGACCACCAAAAAGTTACTGAAGTAACAGGAAGAAAAAAAGAGTCTGAATAGCCATATGAACAGATGAAATTTTCTTGGGTTGGGGACTGGCAAATTCTGTCAGTACGTTCAGGTGGCATCCAATGAATATATAAAAACTCCAAAATCCAAGATACAAAAAACTGAGAAATTAAAACAAAAACAACTGGCAACTTCACTGAAGACTGAATCCACAAAGTTTAATGAAGCGCTTTTCGTCCAAAAACTTCTCTGAACTTCACCTGATACTAACATTTACAAAAATCAAGTTTAGTCATGTTTAACCATGATTAAAATCAGCTGGTCTCTCCATCTTAAAATTTAAAGGAACAGTAGTTAAAATAGCATTGTGAACATAATATGCATTTTCCTGTTCTTTAAAACTGCCTTATTTAACAAGCAAATGAATACACTTACCGCAGCAGCAATATGATGAAAATCATATACGAAAATTGTGCAAAAATGTAGTCTCCTCGTTTATCTAACCTTACATTATAAACATTTTCAAGTAAATAATCAATAAAACATAATTTCTGTAATGTTGTTACTACAGTATTTCATCTCATTAAGCTTTTCAGTTTTAAACAGCATACATATGTCGTTCAATCTTAGAAAGTTATAAGCATAGAGACGAATTTGCCAGAGCAATTCCAACTTTTCTAATAAGGTGAATGGACCCCCTCTTGGATTACTGTCCACTTGATCAAGTAACCAGAATTTAAATGCATGTTTTGGATATTGTTCTATATGCTTTGCTAAAGCATTGTCCAGTTTGTGTTTATTAATACAATATATATGTTCGTATATGCGGTCTCTCATTCTACGCTCTGTTTTACCGACTTAGAATGAAAAACAATTTTGACAATTAGCCACATATACGTTCATTTTGGAGTTGGAATTAACTTTTCTTGTTACTCAAATGTGTGTTATGTGCGGTGATGCACCTACATGAATGTATTTGCAATAGGGGCAAATACCACATTGTTTCATCCCTATTGCATATGATTGGATCCTGCACTCACCTTCAAATATATTCTTGAGTGTTCTACCCTTCCTAGTAATGAATCTTGGTTTTGTACACAATTTGTCCACTATTAGTTTGTCCTGTAACAGAATATTCCAATTTTTTTTATCAGTATGTTTTTTTATGTGACAATAATCAAGGTTAAAAGTTGTAATATAGCTCATTGTGAAATCAGTTGATCACTGTTGCCAACTGTGATTGCAGTTTCCTTCTCATATCTTCACATAACTTCTTCTGCATGTCGAAGATATGAACAGCCACATCCAATAGAAAGCATGTCACATGGGTTACATAACAATGTATGAATAGAGTGTATACCCGATACAAAACACACCCTCCAAAAGCAGTCAAGAACATGGTAGTCTTTATTTGGAGGGCAACTCCTTTGACTATACTAGGGACTCTCAAGGGCTGTTGCCACTACAAATGCATCAGCTAGGGGAGCTCTGCTCAAGTGGCTCATCCTTTGCGGAGGTGGAGGGACTTGTCCTGTCTCCTACTGATAGTGACAAACAGGAAATGAGAACCCAATGTGGTGGAACTTAAATCCATTTTTCATCAGCAGAGAACCACCAAGAGAGGCAGGTGAAGTGCAATGGATAGCCTCCTGTAAGGTTTCCATCTCACAGCAGGCTGGGTCAATTGCTCATGACCCCTTTTGGCCTGAAAACTCCAAAACCTATCCAACCTTGGGCAGACTGGGGAGAACTACTTCAGGTCAAGCCTCTCCTTTCATTCAAACATAACCCAGAGTGGGAGACTGTTTAGATACCTTGCCTCCTCCAAAGAGAATTCTGGGAGGACTCCTTCCAGTGGTCAATAAAGGTATCTGATCTGGAAATCACAGATCAAAGTTGCACCTAAAAGTGGTCAGGAATGAGCTTTGTTTAATTTGGATAGGGAGCTTGCTCCAAAGTAGTGGTATCCTCTGACAGGTACCAGTTCCTCCAAACCAGTTACTGTTGCAGAAGAGGTTTAAGCCCCTGGATCACATAGTTGACACCCGCAAGTCAAGTGATATTGGGAATAAGTTTATCAATAATGGGTTGGAAGTTGCCTTGTATACTCGACAGTTCACCCCTTAGTCCGTTAAGACCAAAGAATGACAGAGGGCTTTGAGGCTGTCCATATAGAACATATTGTTTAGGCCTTGTATCCTTTTTGTAAGCTCTGAGCATTCCAGTCTCACCTGGACAGATGCATGCCAAAAGTAGTATAATACTGAATGACTGAGTAAAAGGGTGTAAAGACATCCCAGGATCTAGAAGCAATCCCCTTGTTTACAATCTGTTGAATACAGAAGGACTTCCTTATCAAAATGAACACATGCTGGTCAAATGTTAAGCCACTGTCCACACACGTTCTCAAATCAAAAACTACTGGATCAACTCTTAGGGGTTCATTGTCAACGTGATAGTACCCTGGGGGGGTAGACTTTCCAAAAGCGGCAAAGCATGGTCAATTAGCTTTGGTCCAGGAGACTGGCATCACTTTTTTGGGACAAACTTTGTAGGATTGGCAGTCTTCTGGGGGATTCAATTACTGCACTTAACTTACAATCATCTGCAAAATTAGCCAGAGTTCACTGGCACTGACTTTTACTTCTCAGAAGATGAACAGAAGAGGTCCCTGCACCGAACCCCGAGGGACTCCACAGGTGACTGGTCTTTCTGCAGTGGTAGCATCCCCTACTTTGACCTCCTATATACACAGTGAGCCAGACAGCATTTCCAGATGAAGGGGTTTATTCCTAGTTTACTAAGCTTTACTACTGTGGTTTGAGTGGAGAACTGTATCAAAAGCCTTGGCCAGGTTAAAGTAGGCAGCGTGTATAGTTTTATCTTCATTCACTGTTTGGTGACTCTTATTTAAAAAAAAAAAAAAAAGTTTTGAGACATGAAGGTCAAGAAACTCACCTGGAGATCAATGCTCAAGAGGCAAGTCCTGGTGTCTACATCAAGAACATATAAAATGTTTTATCGGTGACCTGATCATAAAGTTCCATGAACTGCAAAGAAATATTATCTGCTCCATGAATTATCACTTTGAGAAAAGTGTAGGAGCACATGTTTTAATGGCTTTCAAAACCTTTGAAAACCAGTAAAACATTTAGCACTGTCAACAGACAGCAAACAAGCAATGTACTCCTCTGTAGAACAGTGACACTTAATTTGTGACATTTTCTGCTTGCAAGTGGCAAAGTGACATAGCTTTTAAAAGCAATTTTACCCCAATCTGTTCTCTGCCAGCCATCACTGCCCACTGTCAATCACTAGCGGTAGACTTGTACTTAACAGCACTTAGGTGTGTTTGGCAAACTTTTAAACGTATCCCTAAGCATTAAGGCTGGTGCTGAAGCTAGAAACATGCTCAAGTACTTCTTTTTCATGATTCCAGAGGAAAACCACTATGTTCCATGCACTACAAAGCTAAACCTATACCTACCCTTTCATTTTAAGAAAATTAAAACAGAAAAATTCTAAATCACAATGCAGTTGTTCAATGGGTACTTGCGCAGTTTATTCCAAAAAGGGTATTACACAAAACTGCTAGTTTCATCTCGTCATAATGTAGGGCACCAATCTGAAAAACTTCATAATAATGAAGTTCTTTCCTTGTTCTCTCAATATTCAGCAGCTTCATCTCTGACAAATCCAACTACCAAAGGTGTCTTCTTCCGACACTGTAGATGGTAAAAACACTTTCGTCACCATACATAGAACAGTGTTCGAAATCTCATACCCCTACCCACATACTACAAATCTATGTTGAGGAGAGATCCGAAATAGCTCTGAACCACTGCATACAAAGTATCACCCCATGCCCACCCCCAACAGATATACTTACAGTAGAGGTGAGGTTGATGCCACCTTTATCTTTCTTTTTAAAGCCAATATTAGGAGGTTGCTTGTTCAAACGGAGGCCAAATCCTTCAAGTTCATTCTCGATTATCTTCTTGTGACCCAAAGGTTTCAACACGTCTAGTACAATGAGGATAAGGTTACATGTTCGAGCAACTGGAAGAGAAGAAATGCATGTCAAGTCAAATTCAACCATTCATTTCCTGGTTAACAAGGCAAAACCCTTACTTTACACAATCCTGTTTGAAAAGGATCATAAAGCCTTACTCCACAAACAGCCTGCACCTCAAATGCATACCTCTACAACTCAATGGCTGAACTAAACTCGAAAAGAATAAGTTACAGCCACTTTCCACAGCCTTCTCCATAAACCAGTGGAACTTGAACAAATGAAAGCTCTGACAGCATAAACTGCAGGTTAAACAGTTTCTAAATGATCTACACCAAACAGACCTCATTTCATGTTCACAACACATGCCTACTGAATGCAAGTTTTATTCAGCACTTGCAATACCTGTATGCTATACTCCTGCCCTTTGATTTGCACAAACTATCCCCTCTCCAGATGGTACAGTGTACACCACATCTCATTTCCTATAAGCCATTTCATGCTGAAACGGTGGTCTGAAGTTTCAAAAAGGTAGAGGGCTCCATCAGTTCACTGGAAACAGCTCCTTGGTCTCAGTGTGATGTAGAAGTCAGGGCTAATATAAGCACCCATTTTCATGCCAAAACATGGATATGCTCTGCATTCTCATGTAGAAATACAGAGCAAAAGCTGATTTACGGCTAATCAAATCTTTTTCTAAGATGTTTAGTAACCATTTGCAGTCACCATTTTCACTATTAACACCTTCTATGGGACTGGTGCAATGGACACTGATCTTTAGGGAGCAGGCAGAGCACCTTCTATGGGACTGCTACAATGCACATCGATCTTCAGGGAGCAGGCAGAGCACCTTTTATGGGACTGCTACAATGCACACAGATCTTCAGTGAGCAGGCAGTGCACCCTCTATGGGACTGGTGCAATGCACACTGATCTTCAGTGAGCAGGCAGTACACCTTCTATGGAACTAGTGCAATGGACACTGATCTTCAGGGAGCAGGCAGAGCACCTTCTATGGGACTGCTACAATGCACGTTGATCTTCAGGGAGCAGGCAGAGCACCTTCTATGGGACTGCTACAATGCACACCGCGATCTTCAGGGAGCAGGCAGTGCATCTTCTATGGGACTGCTACAGTGCACACTGACCTTCAGAGAGCAAGCAGTCCACCTTCTATTGGACTGCTGCAATGCACGCTGATCTTCAGAGCGCAGGCAGTACACCTTCTATGAGACTGCTACAATGCATGTTGATCTTCAGAAAGCAGCTGATTTCCAGTGAGTTTTGGGCTGCCTGACCCAATATGTGCTAGGAATCCAGTAAACTAGACTGGACACCCATGTACACAGACCTCAATTTTAACTTACAGCAGCCTTTTTTTTTTTTTTTTTTTTTTTTTTTTTTAAATACAGTAGGCTTCTACTTAACTACAGAGATTTATGTTATTGAACTGGGATATAAAGCTGTCTGATGAATACAGTTTCACATCCAGGGATAACAGTCACAAAGACAGCCTTCTGGGTCAAGTAAATCAAGGAGACCTCTGTCTACACAAGTATGTGATGTTGGCAAGTCTATTGTACTAATGCAGTGCAATGGACACAGCTAAACAAATGAATGTTAAGGACAATCCTGGGGCATTTCTTTTGAAGATCAAAAACACAAGATAAGCCTTGAAAATATAGGAGGAAACAATGAGCACCCTGGATGGGAAATGCAAACAGCATATTTTCAGTCTGTAAAAAACAACAATTATAGCTCAGGAGCGGAGGCTGAAGTTTCCAACAGATTTTTGGAATAGTGAAGCACTGATCGTAGTACGGTATGAAAGTGCTTGCACCAAGGGAAAACTTCTACAGTGGGCACCCATCTCAATTATAAAGAAATTTAATAAGTTTAACCGGACGTGTGGTAAATATCTAGACCCTATTATTCTGAAATGAAGGATTGTAAAATTCAGAAACAATTATTCTGACTTTGGTCTAGAGGAGCACAAAACTGAAGGAGTAATTTCTGGGTCATCTGTTTTGAATGAGCCATGCTTAGACAAGGAATTAGGGAGATCTTTAGGTCCACTGGTGGTTTGAATGTATTGGTTGTGAAGCAATCACAGACAGGACCAACAATGAAAAAGTCAAGCGTTACGTTTCTGATGGGAAGCTGCCAGCCAAGCACAAAGGAATGCAACCAAAAAAATTCTGCAGGGTAGCAAGTAAAACTGTAGGAGAGAGAGAGAGAGAAAGATCATTGTTGCTAAATGAGAGCTTGCAAAACAGGCTGGGCATCTACATTTTAATGTAAATTACGTTGAGGCATACAGTACATCCTCTGTCCCCTGAGGGAATTATGGATGTGGTGGTGACAGTGCAGACTGTGATGCTACAAAATAAAACATACTGTAAATCCGTGTTTGGTGCAATAAACAAGTACAGATAGTGAAAAATGAAAGTGTTAGAAATAAATAAAATGCATTTGTTTGGCTGGGTTTTACTACAGGCACAGGATTTAAGCTATAATACAAAGCCTGGATTCTGAAGTTAACAAGGTTATGAAAATAAAAGGGAAACTCATAATAAACAAATGATTATGTATAGACTGACAAGAGCTCATGCCCAGGCCAGGATGAAATACATTTAAAACGGTTAAGGGAAAACAGAACACTGGCAACAACCCAAATATTTTTTTTTTTTTTTGCCAATAACCCAACAAAGTATGAAGGCTACATTACAGTCAGACACTTAATACTTTTTAATCTTTACAATTAACAGTTTGGCTAAGGAGAAAGAATGGAAACTAGATAAAATGAGTTTGAGGAGCTGTGAAGGAAACGCATGGATAGTGGATCCTGGTTGTAAACTACGCTGCCCTGGTATTGGTTAAGTGGCCATTATTCACTCAGCCATAAAGATTTGTAGCTTCTAAAAGTTCTGTACAAGTGAGACTCCAACACCAAGTCATTTGAGCCATATATGTTTCAATGTGTGAGGATAATGGTCTCTTGGCTACAGAACAGACGCCAGGAGAGTACCTGTCCACAGTCCTTCACTGTACTATGGTACAGATAGACTGCTAGGCACCAAGAATGCAGGAGACTTTTCTACCCCTTACCCCAAGATGGGGCAAGCCAGCATCAGCAGCTGATTCCACCTCTCCCTGTCTAGCTCCTCAGTTAACGGATCCCAGGTCATCCACATCAGTCAGTGCTCTCTCTCTGTGCCAAAGAGCTGGTACAGGACTTCAGATACTTCTAGGCAACTGGTTGGGTAACTGTAGGTGCAGCAACACATCTGACAGAGGATTTAAGGGTATGACAACTCAAACTGTGACAAATATATACAAAGCTACTGCCTTAAGGACCATCATTACAGGCCAAAAAATTACCATCTTGTCAGCCTACAGGGGCAAGACAGGGGTCTGTTGAAGGAATCTGAATATTCCACAGTAAACAATAACAATGTAATCATTACCCAAGATCAATATCAAAGGGTTGGACTTTAATACAAATCCTATTTGTGGGGACTTTTCTGAAACAACTGTACTTAACATTGATTTTCAACACAAGTTCAAATACATCATCTTATTAACTTTCCCATTTCATACACAACTTCCATCACAACTGTTCTTTACTCTTATGCTTTACATGCACACACATTTCAATTCCTGCCAACCTATGTCATCTACCTGAGCACTGCCCTATTAATGTGATTTCACATGGGCACCATTTATTTTTAGGAAATATACTTCCTTTAGAAGACTTGCAGACTGCATCATTTATTTCCTTTACAATATTCCGTATGGCATTTACAGCCGATTTAACTGATTTCCTCTTGAGTAATTATGGCTGCTAGTAACACTAAAAGAAAGGCCTTACCCATGTCCTGAGAATTCTAAAAACCTAATCACAGGACTGAAGCTTAGTTACCTAATCACAGGATTGTAGCTCTTAGTTAACATTACTCCACTCTGTAAGGAGTCCTTAAAACTCGCTTACCTACACATTGACAACATTCATTCATTTGGCAATTTCCCTTCTCATGCTTTTACATCTGTTCTCCATTTAAAGAACGTCTCAGTAAACACCCTAAATCTTCAGGACTTCATTGCTTACCCAGAGGGATTACAAATTTTCTCCCACTGATATTTAGTAATTTGCTACTCCAGTCTCATCCCCAAGGTTTTCCAATCTCAGACTGGTTCTTATCAGTATTTTATATACTTTACTAATTATCCCTTTCTTGATAGCATTTTCTGCTCTTTGCTCCACTAGAAATCCTACCACAGCTGGTCTCTCTCTAAGTACTCCACTCTCTGTCTATACTTTGCCAACAATCCCCAATATGGAAGGCAATCTCTGACCTGCACATCAAACACCTCCTTCCACTCTTATCTTTTTCGTTATTCAACTTATTTGCTTCTAGTGAGGTTCCCTTGTTAATTTCCTTGTTACTTCCTGTCATCTCTTGCCTGTTTTCTTTACCCTTACATGTATATGTTCTTACAGGCAAAATCTTCTTTCGCCACTTTACCAGTTTACGTTTCAATATTTTATAAACTGACAGACAACATTATAATGGGAGGGGGGTCGACTATTACTTTGTCATCTTTGTTTCCATAAAAATTCTTTCAGCTCTTAAGTTTTCCACAACTCTTTCTCTGGTTGTTAAAAGTATAGCTGTCCTATGTACATGACCATAGGAACCAAACACATTTTTCATGACCTCACTCTTACTGTTTAAGACATTTTGAAGTTCTTAAAATTTTTGTTTTAATAAATTTTTTGCTTGGGCCCTCCCCACATATCCTGGGCTATAAATTAAAAAGGGGTCTGTTATGACAGCTAAAAAAGTCATCTTCTCATATCACCATAAATGTGTACTCCAACTAATATTTTTTTAGGCACAACTTATATCTACATCCATTGTTTTACCTTCATTTGTTATATCCTGAAAATATTTGAAACCAACTTAAGATATCCCATATCACCTTAATGTCATTCAGGCTTTGGCAAACAAGATAATATCCAGAGAGCTAGATTTGACTACTACACCAATTATATCCAAGGATTTGCCAGTCTTTCCAATTTGCTGTAGGCTTGGAGCTAAAAAGATGAGAGCAAAGGCTTCACTGCCTGGTTCCTCTATTCAAACTCAACCTGCCAGAAATTATTCTTCAGTCTTTATTTTGCCTCCGACCAGACATTCTCTAACTGTACTGTACTATTGGGGAATATAAATACCAACAGTGCCCTGCTCATGTATTCATAGCAAACCCCACCAACTGCTTTCACTGCATCTAAACTGATCAGTGACTATAAATATTACTAGTTCTTCAGATTCATCACTGTTCTATTAATGTTATTGAACATTTGTCTCCCACATCAAAATAATCTGCATGTATAGCTATGGTAAAATTTTTCCAGTTCTCCTAGTAGAAAACCACATGATTTAATTTAAAATTTTTACTTTCCTAAACTTGTATGTATTATTCAAACATTCCCTCGTTTGCCCCTTATTCAAACATTCCCTCGTTTGCCCCTTATTCAAACATTCCCTCGTTTGCCCCTTATTCAAACATTCCCTCGTTTGCCCCTTATTCAAACATTCCCTCGTTTGCCCCTTATTCAAACATTCCCTCGTTTGCCCCTTATTCAAACATTCCCTCGTTTGCCCCTTATTCAAACATTCCCTCGTTTGCCCCTTATTCAAACATTCCCTCGTTTGCCCCTTATTCAAACATTCCCTCGTTTGCCCCTTATTACCCTGCTCTCTCATAAGTCTCCCTGTCTTCTATAACATTTTAACTTAAACTAATCCTTCTAAAAAGTTTTGGTGCTTTTCTCCCATAGCTTTCTCCCCTATCTCTACTACCGTTTTAAAGTCCATATTAATCTTAGACCATATTCACTCAATCATTGGCAGTACCAATTCTCATATTTTACCTGTTCCTCACTCCTTAAACTGCCCTCTTAATAAAAATGCTGGGAAACACCTGTGCCTTTCATCAGATGATACAATTGTACAGGTCACAAAGCTTTCAACCAAATGCTCTCAGGATATAAAGTTTGTCCTCCCTTACCTAGTTGTTGCACCTTGGAGAATATGCAAGCTCCCTTTGAACTGCTGCTACAGAAATAATGTTCTCCATACAAAATAACTGCACACAAGTCTTTAAAATCTACCTCCTCTAGTTATAAAAATGTCCTTAGTCTCCAGACATTTCACTACTTACAGTGAAAGGTAAGCACTAAGCTAGCAGCCCTTGGGAGCAATTTTAAGCCTAGCCCAATTCCCTTTTGCTGCTTGAATTAGCCTATCCCATTTGGTGTTAGACTGGCCTTACCACATGGTCACGAACTATACATTATCCCTAATGAGAATAACTGGGATCATACTATAGATACTTTGATGGAACCCATGCAGGGGACAAAGCACTAGATACAAGTTGCGCTTGAATATGGACCAATGAGCTTCGTTTTATATATATGGGGAATCTGTTCCAGAGCAGTAGTATTCACTACGAGATATACCTGTTCCTCCAAATCATTTAGCTGCTGCAGAAGAGGTTTTAGATCCCTAGACAGACCAATTCCGATGCCATATGACTTGCTGATGTGCAGTAAATCCATCAGTATTTGGTCACAGGATGCCATTTATACCATGCACAGGTCACCTCTAAGCAGTCTGTACGATACAGAATATAGTGGCAGGGCCTTGAGCCTGTCTCTACAGGGCATGTTGTTGAGGCCTTGTATCCTTTTAGTAAGGCACCTCTGAGCATTCCATTCTTGTGTGTCTGGACATACATATATGCCAAAGGGGCATTTTATTCAATGACTGGCCTAATGAGGGCACAGTAAAGGATAAATAGGATGCCCAGCTGAAAACTTGCTATTTACCCCAAATTCTTCTAAACTCCGGAACAGCAGTCTTGCAGAACTACATATACAAGGTTCTATGTCAATACCCCCCTCCCCACTGCCAATCTTCCACTGTTTTTCCTGTTCTACCACAACTGTAGTTACTCTATCAATAAGCATTATTTTCCTCACAGCCCCTATATTCCGTCCAATATCTAAAATTACATCATCTCCTACTGTTCATTTCATTGCTATGTTGACAGCCACACTTGCAATCTACATCTTACTACAGCTCAATAACCTTTGATTTTTTGTGGTTGTAAAGTCAGTTACAGTCAAGTTGAAAACGACAATGCAGCCAGTCATTTTATGGTTACAGTCACTAGCTATATACATTTCCGTGATACGTGGTCTGTTAAGCACATTTTTATTGATGGCAGCTTCTGCGTACCTTCTAGCATTCCTACCAAGTTTATAATAATGTTGCAGTTTCATAACTGTTTGAGAATGTGTCAATTTTCCAAAACAACCTCCTTGTCCCTTTAACATACACGGTTATACACATTTGCAAAAACAAGACTTTATTCCCTTCAAACAGCAACTGCCCTTAAAAATCAACAGCTACTTGCATAAGCATTCTCAACCCTAAAATTAAGGTGACACACACTAACACGCATGCTGCTGCCTCCAGTTGCATCTAAATATATTAAGCCAACAATTATCTTAAACAAAGCTATTAGAAAAAAAATCACTGATTAGCCTTAGAAAAAGGAAAATTATGCAGGGGAGGTATTCGACTAATATTTTCACTTTACCTTTTTCCTTTACATTCTCAAAAAACTACATTTACTTGCCCTTTTAAGGGACCTAGTATCAGGGGAAAAAATGTTATTCAGAATGGACTGAACAGATCTTGACTGATTTACCTTTTTTAATCAGTTGAACTCTTGTCGATTTTACTAGACCAGCCTACACCTGCAATCTGTTTCCACTGAGGCAGGTTATCTCTGTTTATGGAAAAACAAAACAGCTGGCGTCTCTACAATAACACTGTAAAACTGCCATGTACCCCAATTGCTTTAATTCTGTTTAAAAATGAAACATGTAACTTCAGGAAAAAATACCCTTAATCTCCATTCCTTAATCTATTCTTTAACTTTACACTTACTGGAGAGAAACTTACTTTGAAGTTTATGCTCTTCTAAATCCATGCTTGTAATTTAGCCCCACCACCACCAGCAGCCACCTAAAGATTGTAACATTGTTTTAACACTGCCCAGCTATCATACCTCTCAACCTCTTAAAGAAATCTGGACAAAAAAATATAGGGACAAATGCCCCAAACAGGAAGAAATTTTAAAAAATACCGTTGTTGTGCACTTACATAAATGTAGGATGTTCGAGTGTATTCACTGTTGCAGTCATCACCTGTGAGTTATCCCTGCTGTGGTAGCCCTTGGCCGGCCCGAATACCAGAGTCAATGTTTTTCTGCGTCAGCTGCTGTCGCTTGCTGTCTAACATCAGGATGTTAGTGCTATAAAGGAAGGCCGCTGACACCATTACATCAGTTTTTCTTGCTCAAACCAGAGGCCCAAGTAAATATGGTAAAGGTGGCACTGGTGGCTATAAGCCACCGTTAGAAACTTCTGTCTCCCTAAAGAAAGGAGATACAAGGGGGAAGGAGGATGGGAAACCAGGACTGCAACAGGAGGGTGGGAAACAAGGACTGCAACAGTGAATACACTCGAACATCTACATTTATGGTAAGTGTACACAACTGTTCTATGTTCTTCATGTTTCACTGTTGCAGTCATTACCTGTGGGAAGATTCCCAAAACTGACAAGGGTGGTAGGATTTAGTAAGAGACCTAGGAATGGGTCAGCATGCCCTAGCCTTAGAAAATAAAAGTAGGTGGTAATGCCTGGTAAAGGTATGGACAGAAGTCCAGGTGGCAGCTTCCAGGACGTCCTTGGTGAGAAATCCTCTGAGAAATGCTGTGGAAGTGGAGGCTGCCCTAGTGGAATGGGTTCGGATAGACTTAAGGGGGGGGTGGGGTTCCCCATGCAATCTATAGCAGAAATGGACACAGTGTGATATCCATTTGGGAATGGTTTGTTTGGAAATGGGCTTCCCCTCTGCCCCGGGGCAAAACTGAGTAGTTGGTCTGTTTTCTCTGAAAGCTTAGACATTATTTGGACAGTACTAAACTTATCTGTGCACATCTAGTGAGTGCACAATTCTTTCTCCCTTGTTTTGAGGGTAAGGAAAAAAAGGTGGTAAGATGTATGGACTGGTAGAGAGTTACATTAGATACAAACTTGGGCATAAAGGAGGGATTAGTCCTCAGGGAGACCCTGTCTGCATGAAAGATGAAGGGCTCAATGGTATCAGTGCCTGAAGTTCTGAAACCCTTCTGGATGAGGTGATAGCTAGGAGAAGAGCAGTCTTCCAGGACAGGTATCTTAAGTTTTCCAAACATAACTTGGGTCCCAGGCTGGAGAGGATGGCCTTCTGGGAGGCCTGATATTAGAAGTCCCTTTGAAGAATTGTTTAATCAAAGGATGGGAGAACAGGGGCTGTTCTGTATCAAAATGAGTTGAAATAGCCGAGACGTGGATTTTAATAGAAGAGAAGGAGAGGCCACTACTAATAGCTCTGCTAGGCAGTCCAGGATAAGAGGGATGGAGGGTTGTGAGGTATTGCCCCCTCTGGACTTGCTCTAGGAGCAGAAACTTTTCCATTTTCCTGTGTAGGATTTTCTGGTGCTGGGCCTTCTTGGCTTCTGTGATAATGTCTAGGACCGGTTTGATTAACAGTGGCCCCTTGTTTCCCTTTAGGAGTATTAGCCATGCTGATAATTTGATAGTCTGCAAGTCTGGGTGCAGCACCCCCCACCACCACCACCAGAATCAAGAGGTCTGAGGATCAGGGGAAGCTGCCTGGGAGGCTGTGATGTCAGGCTGCCCAGTAAGGGGTACCAATGTTATCTGGGCCAATCTGGAGCAATGAGGATGGCCTTTGGTCTCTCCTCCCTTATTTTGATCAGTACCCTTGGGAATAAGAGGCAGAGGAGGGAATGCGTGCACAAAGAGGGAGTTCCAGGGGAAGGTCAAGGCCTCAACCTTCCACGCCAGGTGGCAATACTCCATGGTACAGAATTTCTTCAGCTGATGGTTGAGGTGCGAAGCAAAGAGATCCACTTCCGGAATCCCCCACTCCTGAGTGATCTGTAAAAAATATTTTTCTGTGGAGCTGCCATTCGTGGGGGTCCAGTAAGTTTCTGCTCAAGTGGTCTGCCAGGGTGTTGTTGATCTCTGGTAGCTATTGGGATATCAGGTGTAGCCCCATGGAAGAGGGTGTCAGTCAGAGGTTCATGGCTAGCCTGCATAGAGGGTAAGATTGGGTTCCTCCCAGTTTGTTGATGTATCGCATGACTGTGGTGTTGTCTGTTTTGATAAGGAGAACCCCTAGTTTGAGATGAGGTTTGAAGAATGTCAGAGCCTTTTGTACTGCCATCATTTCCTTCTGATTGGTGTGTACGAGTAGGTGCTGGGCATCCCAAAGACCTTTGGTGCACCTGCCTGTCAGGTGAGCACCCCAAGCTATGTCGGAGGTGTCGGTGGTAATGGTCTGCCCGGATGGGCAGTGGGTGAAGGAAAGCCCCTTGTTCTGGGCACATGCACTTGGCCACCAGAGAAAAGTACAGTTTTGTACCTACCATAAATGTAGATGTTCGAAGATCCACATTGCTGCAGTCCTAACACTTGGGTAGTCCGCTGTCCCAGTCGGCCCGAATACCAAAGTATAAGGCTGACGTCGGTCAAGGCGCATTAGTCTGACGTCAGGACGTCAGGGTACAAATGCGCATGACCGACGTCATATCCTCAGTCTTTTCTTGCCCCAGATGTCAGAAGACCCTAAAAAGATAAGACCAAACCAAAAAACAACAACAACACACCAAACACCCCTGTACCAAATATATATACAATATATACAAAGTGAGAATGGTACAATCCCACTCACACAACCACCCCTAAACACAGAGGGGAAGGAGGGAGGGTAAATTGGACTGCAGCAATGTGGATCTTCGAACATCTACATTTATGGTAGGTACAAAACTGTACTATGTTCTTCATCTCACATTGCTGCAGTCCTAACACTTGGGTAGAATCCCAAAGCAGAGGTAAGGGAGGATGGCAAATCACAAAGAAGCAGGAGCTGCCAACATGCCCTGTAAAATAGCAGTGGCAAAACCAGCCCTAGATTTAGAGTAGAGAGGAAGGTGGTAATGCTTAGAGAAAGTATGCACTGAACTCCAAGTAGCTGCCTCCAAAATATCCTTAGTTGCCACCCCCCTTAGAAATGCTGTGGAAGTGGCAGTAGCCCTAGTGGAATGAGGCCTAATCCCAGCTGGAACCTGTTTGCCATGATGGGAATAACAGAAAGTAATGCAAAACCCAATCCACTTAGAAATAGTTTGTTTTGACACAGGCTTGCCCTGAGAACCCAAAGCAAAAGAAACAAACAACTGCTGAGACTGCCTAAAATCCTTAGTCCTGCTTAAATAATAACGCAACTGCCTGTGTACATCTAAAGTGTGCAAAATCTTTTCCCCCTTATTCTGGGGATTTGCATAAAAGGTAGGCAAATGAATAGTTTGGTTTAAAGCCACACTAGAAACCACTTTAGGCATAAAGGAAGGATTAGTACGTAAAGATACCCTATCCTTATGAAAAATCAAGAAAGGCTCCACCGCCATAAGGGCCTGCAATTCAGACACCCTTCTTGCAGAGGTAATGGCTAACAAAAAAGCAGTCTTCCATGACAAATATTTCAATTCAGCCGTAGCTGCAGGCTCAAAAGGTTGTAGAGTGAGTTTCTCCAACACAAAATTGAGGTCCCAAGCAGGAGTAGGAGCTCTACGGGGGTCTTATATTCTTTGCCCCTCTAAGAAATTGCTTGAACAACGGATGAGAAAACAATGGAGGGTCACAATCATAGTGAGCTGAAATCGCTGCAGCATGAATCTTAATGGAAGAGAAAGACAAACCTTTGTCCAATAACTCAGTAAGATATTGAAGAGCCACACACAAATTAGGCTCTGAAACATCCAAATCCTTTGCTGCACTCCAAAACAAAAATCTCTTCCATTTTCTGTACACTTTCCTTGTACTAGGTCTTCTGGCTTCCATAATCACATTCAAAACTTGTTGAGGAAGCTGAGACCTGCTATGGCTCAAAACAGAATATTTGTTGAAAAAACGAGAAGGAAGTAACGCCAATAAAGAGAATTGCAGCTAACCAAGAACCTTCACAGTTGCAATATTCCGTTATGTAGAAAGGTAAAACACCACCAAGCCGTACCAGATAGTCCTTTATTGACCTAGGTTTCGTTCATCTACGAACTTCATCAGAATACAATCAAACATTCATTCATTGCATATTTATATCATTCTATTCATTCTTAATTGATTAATTATCACAAATTCCCTCCTTTTTTACATGACTTATTTAAAGGGGTAATGTTACTTGTTTTTTAAAAACTTTCTCTACACTCATACTTTTACATTTTATGCCATCTTATTCTGAAATATACATGTTAAAAATCATAATATAAAACAATGATGACATATATAATCTCATAAAATTCATACATATCAAAAAACCTATTTGTGTGTATATATGTGTATGTTAAAGTCTATTATTACATTCACATACCCTCATGCAACAACCCCACCTCCCACCCACGTACAGTTTAATATAACCAATTATAAAATTATAAAATGAAGTTACATAATTTAATTCAATGAACAATGTATACTGTAATGTACATATTATAAATTATTATTAAAGTCACTATAATGAATATTAAGTATATAACAATTATAAACTGTGCAATAAGCGTTATATGAATCATATAAATAATTTATCATCTATTTTCCATCTATGCATTTTCATAATAATTCATAGATCATGAATACCACACTGAACAATGTGTACCTATTGTTACTATACCAGTAATAATAAATCTGATCCTATAGTGTCAAAAGGCACCCTATTTGCCTATGAAAATTTCATAAATATAAATGTTGCAACATATTCCTAACTTTATACTCCATTTATGTTATTTATTCTTAATACAGGCAAAATTGTGAAATACTCATTTAATTATGTCAACAATGTAAAGCGTTTTATGTAGGAAAAACTAACAGGCACTTTAGGGATCGTGTTAAAGAACATCTATTAAATATACAACATCAAAAAACTACTAACGCTTTAGCAAGACATATTAAAGAAAATAATAACCATTCATTTAAATTTTGTGTTATTAGTCAAATACAACATGATCCACAAGGAAGAATTACAAAGTACCATCTAGACATGGAAGAACTAAAATGGCAAATAGGATTAAATTCATATGTTAGTCCTGGATTAAATGAGTATTTCACAATTTTGCCTGTATTAAGAATAAATAACATAAATGGAGTATAAAGTTAGGAATATGTTGCAACATTTTTATTTATGAAATTGTCATAGGCAAATAGGGTGCCTTTTGACACTATAGGATCAGATTTATTATTACTGGTATAGTAACAATAGGTACACATTGTTCAGTGTGGTATTCATGATCTATGAATTATTATGAAAATGTATAGATGGAAAATAGATGATAAATAATTTATATGATTCATATAACGTTTATTGCACAGTTAATTGTTATATACTTAATATTCATTATAGTGACTTTAATAATAATTTATAATATGTACATTACAGTATACATTGTTCATTGAATTAAATTATGTAACTTCATTTTATAATTTTATAATTGGTTATATTAAACTGTACGTGGGTGGGAGGTGGGGTTGTTGCATGAGGGTATGTGAATGTAATAATAGACTTTAACATACACATATATACACACAAATAGGTTTTTTGATATGTATGAATTTTATGAGATTATATATGTCATTGTTTTATATTATGATTTTTAACATGTATATTTCAGAATAAGATGGCATAAAATGTAAAAGTATGAGTGTAGAGAAAGTTTTTAAAAAACAAGTAACATTACCCCTTTAAATAAGTCATGTAAAAAAGGAGGGAATTTGTGATAATTAATCAATTAAGAATGAATAAAATGATATAAATATGCAATGAATGAATGTTTGATTGTATTCTGATGAAGTTCGTAGATGAACGAAACCTAGGTCAATAAAGGACTATCTGGTACGGCTTGGTGGTGTTTTACCTTTCTACATAACGGAATATTGCAACTGTGAAGGTTCTTGGTTAGCTGCAATTCTCTTTATTGGCGTTACTTCCTTCTCGCTTTTTCAACAAACAGTTTGTGTTTGGTTTTGGTTATTAGTTTTTCATGGCTGGCGAGAGTGGTATAGTGGACGTCGGGAGTTTGCTGCAGCAAATACAGGAAACCCTCAGAGAACACTCGGTTCTCATTCAGCAAATACTATCCAAAGAAGCGGATATGGTGAACAGCTTAGGGGACAACTTAGGCTTACCCCTTACGCAACCTACACCACCTAACAGTAAATCTCAAGGTAATCCAGGAAGGCGTAACTGCCTTCATGACGTTAATAACTTTGACTTTTTAAGAAACAACTCATATAGTTTTCAACAAAATGTATCTTCACCACGTACAGTTTTGGAAACCACGAATTCTGTTAAATCCATGCAAGAAATGTTGAAATCTTTTGAAGTAAAGTTGTTTAAGCTAAAAAGAACACAACTTGAAAACAGTTACCTAACTAGAAACATAGAATTGGGTATCGTCCCAAAAGGACTCCGTCTCTGGAGATACCCAAATGGTAGCGAACAACAAATACAAATGCTGAATGAACTACATGCCTTTTTCGATAAATGTGGTATTCAACTCATGGAAATTATTATCAAATATAACAACATTAAAATTGAAAACTTGCTCAATGAACTGGAGATTCTCAATAGAGACATATCCAAAGACCTGTTGTTCGATCAGAATTATGAAAAATACTCACACATCATTGCCGATGTCACACATAGCTGTGACATTCTTTTTCAAAAGAAAAATTCCAAAATACAAAGAGACATTAATAGATATGCCATTAAACAGACATATCCTAAATCAGTTCATAGCACAGCCTTACACCATGGTAACAGAGTACAAGCACGTTTAACGGAAGATACGGATGACGTCAACCCGCCTCAAGAAGGACAAGAAGATACAGAAGTTCAAGATGACAACGGGAGTATGGCGGCTGAAGGCATAAGAAGGTCCGACCGATTAAAACACAACACGGATCGTATTCCTCAACAGGAACATTTTGTCACAGGGGCAAAACCCAAAAACAATTTTTTAGGGAACAAAATGCAATGTTGGAAAAGGAAATAACTAGTCATGCAGTACGGTTTGGTAACACGCAGAACAATCTTTATCACAGTACATCATGTTACAACGATACAAATCAATGTTATGATGCAAGTGTCTTTCATGTGAGTACTTCCAATAATAACATCATGTATAATTCTTGTATAGATATTTATGATACTGAATATAATATGAATGTCATTCAACCTACATGGCATAATACTTTTGGTATTTTACAAGGAGAAGGACGACATGAATGTATGCCTGACAGTGTATCCCCATGGATGGTGGGGGGGACACAAGTTCAAGAATTTATTCATGATAATATAGATGGAGTTACAGGGCCTCACAGCATTCTTATACAGGCCGATCTTATTAATAAGACGGATAACAGTAACAATGATGTACCACAACATACTAATGTATATTTATATGACAACAACGGTGAGAGTGTGAGTAGATTGAACGATAAAGTCACGCAACAAGAATTTGGCACTACAGATAGTGCTCATAAACAAAATTGTAATAATCATGAAATTGTGTTGGATAGGACTAATGGCACCTTAGGTTTGGCATGTAATGACAATGTAGGCAATTGTACAACTTCACATACACTTGCGGAGAAGCAACATCTAGAATTCATGTACAATGAAGTAGATAACGATTTAATGAATCTTAGTATATATGAATATGACGAAATAACGTGCAACAGGAATTTTAGTAAAAGTGGGGTTATAAACTTAAAGCAGATGGAATCGACACATGAACAAGTAAAATATCAGGAAAATAATAACTATGAAGTTAATTTTTTTATAGACACTAATCCAGACACATACACTTCCAGCAACATGGAAGTACACAATAATGAGAATGAAAGTATGGTGATTACTGAACTTGATATTAGTATTCCTGAACGGGCAATTTTGAACGATCCTGTAATAGTAACCAACAATAATAAAGACTTCAGAGTCTTTAATTATTCTAGCTTTAATATTAATGGGAAACATGTTGAATTACTTTCTAAAGGATTTAGTTTTGTCCCTTGTAAAAAAGGAAATGTAGTGGAATCTATTATTGATCTAAAACTGTTCACACGAAAATTAAATCTAAAAATATTTTTTCAAAACAAAATGGAAATTTATGATGAGCAAAATAAAATTTTCACTAAACCTAGCACCTTTAATCCACCCATGAACCAAGATATAAATATGTTTGAAAAAATTAGTGAACACGAAATGAGAAGATTTCACAAAACATACAGAAATCAAATGTATTCCAATATGACATGCGAAGAACAACTTCTTTTTGATGAAATAAGTAAAAATACTAAGATAAGAATTATGAGGCCTGATAAAGGTAATGGTATGGTCATACTTGATAGCAATGACTATAGTACCTATATGACCAACATGTTATTGGGTGACAATTATGAGGAAGTAAGTAAAAATCAGGTTAACATAGCCTTTAAAAGAATAGATACAGCAATGGATGATATGTTATATCAGGGAGAGATATCAGAAAAAGAACATGATTATTTACACAATGCACACCCAATAATCAGTGGTATCTTTGGTATACCAAAGATACACAAAGGCCTAAATAACCTACAATTTCGACCTATAGTAGATGGAAAAAGAAGTAAAACTTGTTATATTAGTCATTATTTGGATTACTATTTTAAAGAAAGTATGACAAAATTTAAATATATTATAAAGGACTCATGGGACTTTTTGGATAGACTAAACAAAATCAAAATAGAAGGAGAATGTACATTTGTTACAATTGATGTATGCAATCTTTACACATGCATCCCAAATGATATAGGTTTAATATGGCTAGAAGAGCAATTATTTGAAACACATTTATATGAACAAGCGAAAATTAACACACTAATCAATTTGATGGAAATGGTCCTTAAAAATAATTATTTATATTTTGAAGGTAGCTATTATCAACAAACAAGCGGGATAGCCATGGGGGCACCATGTGCCCCTATGTATGCCAACTTAATAATGAGTTACTGGGAAAATAATTATTTGTTTCAGTCAGAATATTACCAACATATTCAGATGTACACTAGATATATTGATGATATTTTTATTATTTGGAATCATGATGAAAATACTTCAAAATCCTTTCTGGAATATATTAATACTACAGTTAGATTTTTGAAATTTACTCATCAATGTAGTAAGGACAATACGACATATTTGGATATAAACATCTTATACGATGAAAAAACAAAAAGTTTGAAAACGAAGATTTACAGAAAGGCTACATTTTCAAATGCCTATTTACATTTTGACAGCTGGCACCCTGACCATCAGAAAAAAGCTATTGTCAAAGGACAGATGGTCAGGGCTGCCAGGATGGTCAGTGATGAAGATGATTTTCATCATGAATTACAATACATCATTGAGTTGTTTACAAATAGAGGATACCCGGAAAGTTTATGTGATAAAATATCCGATGAAGTTAAAGAAAAAAGACACAAAGGTATATACACATCCATTCTGGCATCTGGTAGTAATAACCTACTAATAAATATTAATACATTCAATAATGATAACAAAAAGAAACATAATATCCCCTTTTTTATAACTACTTATAATGATTCTTATAAACATATAGAATCTATTATTAGAAAAAATTGGGAACTTTTAATAAATGATAAAACATGGAAAGAATTTTTTCATGGACCATTAAAATTTGTATATAAAAAGAGTATATCATTTAAAAATTTATTAGAACACAACAACATTAAAGACATGAGTATGAATAGACAAAAAGGGAATTATAAATGTGGGAGATGTACCATATGTAGCCATATAAATCAAACAAGCAATGTAGTGTTTGTGAACGATAGTAGAATTAACATCAAGGGACATTACAATTGTTACACAAAAAATGTTGTTTATTTGGCTTTATGTCAACAATGTAAAGCGTTTTATGTAGGAAAAACTAACAGGCACTTTAGGGATCGTGTTAAAGAACATCTATTAGATATACAACATCAAAAAACTACTAACGGTTTAGCAAGACATATTAAAGAAAATAATAACCATTCATTTAAATTTTGTGTTATTAGTCAAATACAACATGATCCACAAGGAAGAATTACAAAGTACCATCTAGACATGGAAGAACTAAAATGGCAAATAGGATTAAATTCATATGTTAGTCCTGGATTAAATGAGTATTTCACAATTTTGCCTGTATTAAGAATAAATAACATAAATGGAGTATAAAGTTAGGAATATGTTGCAACATTTATATTTATGAAATTTTCATAGGCAAATAGGGTGCCTTTTGACACTATAGGATCAGATTTATTATTACTGGTATAGTAACAATAGGTACACATTGTTCAGTGTGGTATTCATGATCTATGAATTATTATGAAAATGTATAGATGGAAAATAGATGATAAATAATTTATATGATTCATATAACGTTTATTGCACAGTTAATTGTTATATACTTAATATTCATTATAGTGACTTTAATAATAATTTATAATATGTACATTACAGTATACATTGTTCATTGAATTAAATTATGTAACTTCATTTTATAATTTTATAATTGGTTATATTAAACTGTGTAATGGGTGGGAGGTGGGGTTGTTGCATGAGGGTATGTGAATGTAATAATAGACTTTAACATACACATATATACACACAAATAGGTTTTTTGATATGTATGAATTTTATGAGATTATATATGTCATCATTGTTTTATATTATGATTTTAACATGTATATATCAGAATAAGATGACATAAAATGTAAAAGTATGAGTGTAGAGGAAGTTTTTAAAAAAAGAGTAACATGACCCCGTTAAATAAGGCATGTAAAAAGGAGGGAATTTGTGATAATTAATCAATTAAAAATGAATAGAATGATATAAATATGCAATGAATGAATGTTTGATTGTATTCTGATGAAGTTCGTAGATGAACGAAACCTAGGTCAATAAAGGACTATCTGGTACGGCTTGGTGGTGTTTTACCTTTCTACATAACGGAATACTGCAACTGTGAAGGTTCTTGGTTAGCTGCAATTCTCTTTATTGGCGTTACTTCCTTCTCGTTTTTTCAAAACAGAATATGCCAGGCTGTTAGATGAAGAGAGTGAAGCTTGACATTGAGTAGATGCCCGTCCTTCTGAGACAATAGGTGTGGAATCAAAGGTAAGGGCCATGGAGGCTTCTTTACCAGACTCCTCAGTAATGGGTACCAGTGCTGCCGAGGCCAATCTGGAGCTATTAAAATCATCCTTGGCTTGTCCTGTCTGACCTTTAGGAGTACCTTTGGGAGGAGAGGCAGAGGTGGAAAGGCATACACATGAAGATTTTTCCAACTGAAAGAAAGAGCATCCACTTTCCAAGCTGTGTAATGAAACCTTTTCGTGCAAAACTTTGGCAGCTGGTGGTTTAGTGGAGAAGCGAACAGATCTATGTCTGGAGTTCCCCATGACACTGTCAATTTCTGAAATACATGAAGATCCAGTTTCCATTCGTGGGGATCCATGATTTGCCTGCTTAACACATCTGCTAAGGAGTTCTGTGCTCCTGGCAGAAACCGTGCTTGAAGATTCAGTTGCAAGCTTAGCAGTCTCCCACAAAATCATTGCCTGCCTGCATAGAGGATAAGAATGTGTTCCCCCTTGTTTGTTGATGTACCACATGACAGTTGTGTTGTCTGTTAGAATCAACACCTGCCCTGGAAGAAGTAAATCCTTGAAAGCCATTAATGCAAACTGGACGGCTAACATCTCCTTCATGTTGATATGTAGATGCTGCAGTCTGGCAGGCCACTTGTCTTGTATCCACTTTCCATTCAGATGAGCTCCCCAAGCTGTGTCTGAGGCATCTGTCGTTAAAATCTGACTCGCCTCTGGCCGGGTCAAAGAGAGTCCCTTGTTTAGGTGACATTCCTGAGCCCACCACAAAAATTCCTTTTGAATGCAAGGTATTATTTGAATGACAGTGTCCAAATCCTGGCAGTGCTGTGTCCATACATTTTTGAGATACCATTGCAGCTTCCTCATATGCAGTTTGGCATTGGGAAGCACCAGAATACAAGATGCCATGAACCCTAAGGCTTGAAGGACTGTCCTTGCAGTCAGCCCGGACTGATGAGATAGTTGATGGAAGTAAAGAAAGATTCCTTTGTTTGTCCGGGGTTAAAAAGGCCATCTGGGTTGCTGTATTCAGTCTCACACCCAGAAAGCACATGTCTTGAGAGGGTACTAGACTGGACTTTATTTCGTTCACAGAATACCCTAGGCATCTTAGCACTGCTATCACATATTCCAAATGCTGAAGAACTCCCCTTTCTTGAGCCAGAATCAGGCAGTCGTCCAAATAAGGATAGATTTGTATTCCTTTTAGCCTGAAGAAAGCTACCACTGGAGCCAGAACTTTTGTGAATACTCTGGGCGCAGTAGATAAGCCAAAGGGCAATGCAGAGAACTGATAATGAGAATTTCCAGCTCGAAAACGCAGATACTTCCTGCATATTAGTCTGATAGGAACATGAAGGTAAGCTTCCTTGAGATCCAAAGTTACCATCCAGTGATCTTTGCCCAGCAGAGGTAAAAGCTGTTGTAACGTCAACATTTTGAACTTAGGAATGTCCAGATAAGTGTTGAGGATAGATAAATCTAAAATTGGTCTCCATGTGTTCCCCTTTTTTGGTACTAGGAACAGGCGTGAATAAAATCCTAGGCCCCTTTCTGGCAAAGGAACTGGCTGAATGGCGCCTATTTGGAGTAACAGAGAAATTTGCTTGTGAGCCTCTTTTCTTTGTTGAGGAGGGATGTCTGGCATGCCTTTGAAAGGGGGCAAGGTATGGAAATAAAACCTGTAACCGTGGTGAATGATATCCAATACCCATCTGTCTTGGGTAATTAAACTCCAGTTTTCTTTGAAAAGTGCCAACCTTCCTCCCAAAGGTGCTGCCAGGCGAGAAGATTCTGGCAGCTGGAAAGGCAGGTCATTGGGTCTGTTTACGAAAGGACTGACCCCTGCCCTCACCAGAAGACTGAGCAGGTGAACTGCCTGTTCTAGGCCTAAAAGAACCTTGAGCTCTACCCCTACCACGTCTAGACCTACCCCTAGACTGGGAATCATAAGCAGGATATGTCCACCCCTTGGTAGGCCAATTTCTACTAAACCTCGGAGGCTGAACCTGCAAAAAATCTTTAACAGTCTGCATAGACTTAGCCTTGTCTTCCATTTTCTTTAGAACTGCTTCCACAGGCGAACCAAACAACACATCAGATTGTAAAGGAGCATCTAAAATCCTTGTCTTAACATGCTCAGCTAAATTCTGATCCCTCAGCCAGGCGTGCCTGCAAAGAACCGAACCAGTGGCAGCCACCCTCGAAGAGGCCTGTACAGCATCAAAACCACATTGCAAAGCATGCTTACCCGCCTGTTCAGAAACATGAACTAAATCCTGCAACTCTTTACACTCAATACCTTCCGCCAAAGCATCTACCTTAGACTTCAATTGTGAAAGGAGATAATTTTGGTATTTCAACATGTGAAACTGGCAATTCAAAGCCCTCATGGCTAATGTGGAAGAAGTATACACTTTCTTTCCCCATCTATCCAAAGCCCTTGCCTCTTTATCTGGAGGAACAGGATTTTTAACAACAGAAGCCTTAACACCTTTAGGCCCCTGAGAGACAGTTTCTGGGTCTGCCCTAGGACTCTTAAAAAGATACTTATGAGCTTCAGGCACCCTATAATATCTATCCGGTTTAACTGGAGCAAGAGGCAAAGAATCAGGGTTCAGAGAAGCCTCTGCAAAAACATCTTCCACCACATCCAGAACAGGAGGTATAGCTAAAGGCCTATGCTGGGGTAGAAACAAAAAATCCCTAAGCCTTTTCCTGGAATCAGAGAAATCCTGACCTTCCCATTTAAAATGCTCCCTCATGGAATGAAGAGTCTCTGAAAAAGAAAAATCCTCAGGAGGAGAAGCAGAAGGAGTAGAATCATCCACATCAGAATCAGAGTAAGGAGAATACTCCTGCAAGTCTTCAGCCGAAGACTCAGAAGCATCCGAACCCTGCTCAAAACTCCCAAGCTCAGGTTCCACCCTAGGCCTCTTATCAGGAGGGGGCATAGAACCTCTAATCATTGTAATCAAATCTTCTGCCATCTTAAGCATATGCTTCTTAGGCACAGACCCTGAAGAACTAGGGTTAACACCTGACACAAAACCTGGCCTGCCCCTGGGAGAAGCCTTAGAAATGGAGGGGGAAGGCCTAATCACCTTAGGAAGGGAGGGAAGAACAGCTACCTGAGAAGCCCCTTCAGCCTGGCCTACCTCCTGAGAGGTCACATCTTGCAATAATAAAGTATCTCCCTGGGACTCCAAAGAAACTTCTGGCTGAACCTCCGACTCCACCGAGCCCTCTAAAGAACCGGCGTCCGGGACGGACGGTTCTTCCAACCTAGGCTTTGCTGCTTTGTCCTTGCGCTTTTTAGAAGCGGCCGGAGCATCCGACGGCATTTTATAATTACACCGCTTCCCAAAAACTAACCTGGCACAATCCAATCTCCTCTTTATAGTGCGTTTGTTAAATCTAGCACAAGAGCGACACCCAACAACGTCGTGCTCAGGCCCTAAACAAGGTATACACAAGGTATGATAATCCCTATGAGGTATCTGTTTCCCACAAGAAATACAGTTATTCACTTTTTCTGACATCCGGTAAAATACTGAGGCAAGAAAAAACCAAAATATTCCCCAACGGGGTACTTAGCCAACTTTGATTCGGTCTGAAACTCCGACTTCGGAAAATCTCAGAACGCCAACCTGCACTCGCAACGCTGCTTCTGCATCGGACCATGCGGCAAAAAAGACTGAGGATATGACGTCGGTCATGCGCATTTGTACCCTGACGTCAGACTAATGCGCCTTGACCGACGTCAGCCTTATACTTTGGTATTCGGGCCGACTGGGACAGCGGACTACCCAAGTGTTAGGACTGCAGCAATGTGAGATGAAGAACATCTGGGCCCTTATACAGTGGATCAGAGGGAGAGACGTCTCTAGGGGTTGAGAATGCTGACACTAAACGTCCTTTAGGTACCACTGCAGTTTTCTCATGTGAAGCCTGGCCAGAGGAATTAGAAGGATGCAAGATGCCATGTACCCCAAGGCTTACAGGAACTTCCTCACAGTGAGGTGACTTCTGGAAGCCAGCTGTGTAAAACAGAGGCAGGAAGCTCTGCTTTTCTGGGGATAGAAAGGCTATTTGGGGATGCTGTGTCCAGCAGTGCTACCAAGAAAATAATCTTCCTTGAGGGTGTCTGCCTTTATTTCTTCTCATTGATTGTGTACCCCACAGAGGTTAGGAGGGTTTTGGCAAAGAGGAGGTCCTTGAGGAGCTTTTCTTTGCAATCTGCCTGAATGACGCAGTTGTCCAGATAAGGGTAAATTTGTATATTTTTGTCTGCAAAATGCTCTGGCCGGGGCCAAGCATTTGGTGAATACCCTGGGAGCAGTAGATAAGCCAAAGGGTAGCGCAGAGAACTGAAAGTGTTGTGAGCCAGCTCTGAAGCACAGGAATTTCCTGCAGAATTTCCTTATGGGGATGTGGAGGTACGCATCTTTTAGATCCAGTGTAATTAACCAAGCATTTTTTGTCAGCATAGGCAGCAACTGCTGCCAAGTTAGCATTTTGAATTTGGGGACCACCAGGAAGGTGTTCAGAATGGATAGATCCAGGATGGGGCACCAAGTGCCCTCTTTCCTGGGAACAAGGAAAAGTCTAGAATAAAAGCCTTTGCCTGTGTGATCTGAGGGGACAAGTTCTACTGCCCCTTGGTATATGAGAGTTTGGGCTTGTTTCAATGCCTCTGCCCAATGATTTGGAGGGCAAGTCTGGACACACTCTTGCAATTGGGAGTTCGTTGAAGAATTTGTATCCCTAAAAAATTATCTTTAAGACCCAGTAGTCCTTGGTTACCGAAAGTCAATTTTCTTTGCAGAGGGAGAGCCTTCCTCCTAGTTTTTGGTGAGTGGAAAGAGGGCAAAGGGGGGAGATGAAATCACTGAGAGTTTTTGCCATAGAAGGATGGCTTAGAACTCCATGCCTTTGGAACGGAAGTGGTCCACTGTTTGGTTCTCTGCTGTTCCTGGGATAGGAGTCTGGGTGGTCTGTCCCTGCGGGGGTTACCTTGCCCGTCTGCTAGGTGCAGGAAAAGACCAGTGTTTTGAGGGAAAATTCCTGCTGAACCTAGGAGGTTGTACCTGAAGAAGTCATTTACTGTTTGCATGGATTTTGCTTTGTCTTTCATCTTAAGAACATCTTCTGCTTTTGCTCCAAACAAGCAGTCCTTATCCAAGGGTGCATCAAGTAATTTAGATTCGACATGATCAGGGAGAGGTTGTTCCTTCAACCATGCAGGTCTCCTAATGACAGATCCTGACACTGCTGCCCTGCATAAGGCTTCTAAGGCATCATATCCAGTGTAATGAGTGTTTGGCCACTTGACAAGTAGAGTGCAGTAAATCTGCTAACTCCTTCGAATTGGCAGTCAGGAAAGGTTGAAATATTTTGTTTTAATAGTTCCAAAGTGTGTTGTTGATATTTTAACATATGGAACAGACAGCCAAGTGCTCTGACAGCTAAATTTGTAGAGTTGTATAATTTTTACCCAATCTGTCCAGAGCTCTGGAGACCTTGTCAGAAGGAATAGGACTCTTTGCAGAACTAGCCTTAGCTCCTTTTGGTCCTGTGCAATGACCTCCGCGTCTGCAGCAGGATTTCTGTACAGGTATTTGTGAGAATCCAGTACTCTGCAATACCGGTCAGGTTTTCTGGCAGCAGGTGGGAGGGCGTCAGGAGTAAAGCTGGATTCCCGGTAGACATCCTCAACCACCTCTAAGATCGGAGGAATGGCCAAGGGTCTGTGCTGGGGCAGGTCAAGAAACTCTTAGCCTTTTCTTAGACTGAGGGAAGTCCTGGGATTCCCAGTGGAAATTCTTCCTGAAGGTGTGAAGGGTTTCCCCAAAGGAAATATCTTCTGGTGGGGAGGAAGAAGGAATGGATTCCTCTGCATCAGAATCCTCCTAAGCAGTCAGTGGTTGTTGTGCCTCTTCAAACTCTGAATAATCAGACTCCTCAGAATCATGTTAGTATTTCAGGAGGAAGGTCTCTTTCTTTTAGGAGGAGGGGCTTGACTACCCCTGATAAGGGTAATAAGATCCTCTGCCATTTTAAGTATTTGAGCTTGGGGTGGTGGAGCATGGGTAAAATGGTGGCTAGAGATAGTTTTCCTAGGAGTGGCCTTGCCTCTAGGCCTAAGAGTACCCAACGGTGCGAGAGAAACTGTAGTCCGAGAAGTCATTTTTTGTCTAGATTCGGTAGTGCGAAAAACCTCCTTGGAAGCCTGTGTTGCGGCTCTAGACCCAACCGAGGCAGAGACAACCAAAGGTTCAGAAGACTAAGCATATTTCTGTGGCATACCGGACACCAAAAGGGTCTCAGTAGAGGTCTGAGAATCGGGCATCAGGGGCTGCGAAGGCGGCTCACTGAATTCCAGAGAACTGACTACCTGTTTAGCGGTAGAGTCATCAGAAGGCATAGCCTTGTGTGGTCTTCTGTCTCTATCTTTATCCTTATGTTTTTTCAGAAAAGATACGGAATGCTGGCTGACTGATACATTTCGGAACAAAAATACCTGGTTACAAAAAGAGCTCTGCGACGAATGGTTCTCGAGTTAAAGAGGGCATAGAACCAGCAACGGGGGATGTCGTGGTCAGGGTCTAAACAACAAGTGACGCAGTATGAATGGAAGTCTCGGTGTGGTATTTGCTTTCCTCAGGTGAGACAATTGTTAACTTTTTCGGACATCGGTTAGTGCAAGAAAAAAGGATCCCCAAATGGGTACTTAGCTTTAGACGTTTTCAGCTGTAATTTGACCACTGGTAATGACCGACTGGCACACTTGCAAACTGCTTCTGCTACAGGCTCCACGGCAAGAAAGACTGATGTAATGGCATCAGCTGCCTTCCTTTATAGCACTGATATCAGACAGTGGCAGCAGCCGATGCAGAAAAACAATGACTCTGGTATTCAGGCCGGCCGAGGGCTACCACAGCAGGGATAACCACCAGGTGATAACTGCAACAGTAAAACACGAAGAACATCTGCTCTAATATACTTCGTTTGCATCAGCATGCACATGTTTTGAGGGTAATGCAGTCTAAAACTCAAACGTCTGTCATTTAAAGACTACAATCCTCAAAGACTTGCAAGAAAGCCACAAAATTTATGAGGAACAGAATGAGGCAAAAATCTGGGCATTCTGCGAAATCTGGACAGTTAATGTATGCCAACGAATTCTATCTTTTCTTTTCCTGATGTAAATACGAATAATTTAAAAAGGCAAAATAATGTAACAAGCCAAGAAAATCAAGTCAGCTAACAAAATTAAATTTCAACCTACACATTATGCATTACTACGTTTTGCTTTTCAGATAAGCTTTCTTGCCTACCATTACACAAACCCAGTCAAAATCCAGAGAAAAACATCCCCCCATAACTTTATACCACATACTATGCACTTAAAGCATTTAACCCAAAACACAATTAAAAAATGAAAAAGCACTTGGTTATTTTCTCCAGTTAGTAGAATCCATACATTTCAGTTCTGCCACCACGATGAAATAACCAACACACAGTATAAATAGACACTCCACAGCACTCCCACTATTTGGGAAGTTCACTTTATTAGTCTGCACAGTCCTCACCAGAGTAACTTACTGTTTAAACTTTCACCTTTCTCCTAAATGATCCAAAATTAACTTCGTTTTCCAGGTCCCCCAATGACGTTTCACCAGACCACATAATAAAGACTGGTACACTCCAGTTCCTACTATTCATTAAATCCACTGAGCTGTTAAATCTTCACTTTCCTGCATTACCAACATCTGGTTAAATGTAAAGCTTCTCCTATCCTTCTGGTCAATCTAAGCTTCTCTCCGCTACTCGGGCATCTTCTTTTGGAACAAGGTAAAAAGGTTTCACTCGCAGTCTCTTTTGGATCTCCCCTTACTTGCAGAGGGGTCAAAAAAGAGGTGTCTTCACCTTGACTGGAGCTCAAAGTGAACTTATTCTTTTATTTCCAAAAGCCTGGGCCATTGCCACATGTGCTTGACAGTTGTACGAGTTTTAAATTTACAGGAGACTCCCTCTTATCCGGTCTCTTTAACCGGCCATCAAATTTCTGCCGCAGCCCCAGCAAAATACAGAGAAAAACACTTGGTTCATAGGTTAGTACTAGGCTAACTGGCCTTGCAAGCCATTTTAAGCCTAGCCAATTATCCCTTGTGAGACTCATGAGACTCAAACCCTGCACCTTGTGTTTATAAGGCAAACACCTTAACCATTAGGCCACCCTCCCAACCCTAAATTTTTTTTTATTTGAGAGTTTATAGATTAGTCCTAGGCTAATTGTCCTTGGGGCAAATTTTAGACCTAGCCAATTACCCCATGTGAAAATCAAACTCTGCACCTTGTGTGTTCTAAGGTAGCACATTAACTGTTAACACCAACCTCTCACCCCTCCGCCTCCTCTGGGCTAAATAATGACAGACATTTGAGTTTGACTTCATATTCATTAAAAAATGCATACCGACACAAATACTGTTATTCTAGCTGATTTACAACGTATAATTCTATTCTGTATGCATTTTCTGACTAAACAGCCTAAGGTCCAGTCCCAGCGAGATTGGATAACAGTCTACTGTATGTAAAATACATACTCAGCACAAATTCAAACAAAAATCGATGGACTACTATGCAGACAGCTGGGATGCCAAATAACTTTTTTTTTTTTTTTTTTTATTAAAGAATTGCTGTGTCACCTGACAGCAATGCATTTGCCACCGGACAACAATGCATTTTTTAGGGAGATTGTGTGACAACGGAAAGATTGGGCATTGGAGGGCTGTCCTCTTGCAAAAAAAAAAAAAAAAAAAAAAAAAAAAAAAAAAAACATTTCACATTTGTATAGTTTTTATATCATTAAATTTGAAGATTTTATTCACTGACTGCATAATTTTAATGCTTCTGTAGTTTCCCAAGAGTTTTATTGTGTTTAGTGTTAATCCTGCACATGTCTTTCAGTCACCTTGGAAAAATATTCTGAAAACTGATACAACAGCCTCAAAGTGACACTTAACCTGAAATAAAGTACTCTTATCTAGTATATAGAAAATACTGTGGCATCAATTTAACACCCTTCCTTTCTGCCATAATTGTCAGAAGCTGCCTCTTCCACTGATACAAGATGTATTTCAACCAATATGGGTTACCCGCTGCTTTCTGGGGGCAAAATTTGGAGCACAGATGCAATGTTCCCTACAGATTCTCACGTGAACACCAGTCTAGCTACTTATTTATACTTTCATAAGGTTAATACTAGTCCACTCCCACCAACTTCTCTTGTATTGCAGAAAATATCAGGTTTTCTTCCTATGCTTTACTTTCTAGATGAATTACTTCTGAAGCATTTTTTCAATGGAGAACTTACTAGCACTCTTTCTATTTGTACTCTATGCTTTTTCAAACTCAACATTTCAGACTCTTAATTTACTGCCTTTATTTTCCTGCAATGTCCTACCTATCTGTGAACATGTCAGAGACCATCTACAGTACTTTTCTTCTAAATTACTACAGATCCCTTTAATCAGTGCTTCCTGTGATCAGCCAAGAGGTTACTCCCCATCCACAATATTTTTCCCCTTCTTGGGTTTATTTTTCCCAATTTTTCTTTGCTAAAATCCAGGCAAGTCCATCTTACTGGCCTGTAATAAAATTTCACCCAAATTTCAGAACTTTCCCAGTTTTGACAGTATTTTTCACTCATTGCTCAGATTAACATGAGACAGTCCAAACAGAAACTGGTTAAAATTGCCTTGGTCTCAAATATCAGTGCAACTAAATCATTCATGATCTAAATTTTCCTAACCTGAAAAATTAACATGTAAAAGAAATATACAGATATATAAAATGCAACCTTATTCCCCACCTAGTGCTCTTCACTATACTAACAAATTCTTATTGCAGCCAGTGAAATCACTTTATATGACTCACTGTGTTAATCTCACATTTCTAAAGTTCAGAATTTCATTCTCCTCTCACTCAAACCTGAAATCCTTCAAACTACTAAAACACCTAAAGGTCTTGCTGGATTTGCTAACACACCACAACCGTTCAATGCCCCTACACTACTATCCGTATTTAGTCTACTTCATCTTGCTCTAAAATGACTACTTGTCCAATAATCTCCTATTTTACAATGCACTATTATGCTTATTCAGCTACATACACTCCCAACTTTACATTATTATGAAAGTTCATTTTACTTTTATAAATACTATGGGTCAAAACTGTAAACACTCATGCTAATCTAACTTTGAATGGATTTCTCATGTCCTTGTATTGTCTGTACCACGATTATAAGTTGAATGCAGACTATTCATTGACAATGGTGCCGGTTTTTTTTTTTTTTTTTTTTTTTTTTTTACTAATGTGTGCTCAAACAATCCACTGGGGATGCACAAGCCAGTGCATTTCTTTGTGCCGGTCCCAAGCCCGGATAAATGGGGAGGGGTTGCGTCAGGAAGGGCATCCGGCGTAAAACTTCGCCAAACCTTTTCATGCAGTCACCAGTTAATATTTCCATACCAGATTGGTCGAGGCCCGGGTTAACAATGACCGCCACCAGTACTATTAGCCAACAGGATGCTGGCGAAAATTGGGCTACTGTTGGCCAAAGGAGTAGAAGAGGAGGAAGGCATGGCCGAAGGCAGGAAGAGAGGAGAAAGGCTAAGACTGTGGTAGTGAGGGTTGGAACTTTGAATGTTGGCAGTATGACTGCTAGAGGGAGACAGCTACCTGATACGATGGACAGAAGGAAGATTGGTATATTGTGTGTGCATGAGACCAGATGGAAGGGGAGTAAGGCTAGGTGCATTGGAGGTGGGTTCAAATTGTTTTATCATGGTGTGGATGGGAGGAGAAATGGCATAGGAGTTACTCTGAAGGAACAGTATGCGAAGACTGTTTTGGAGGTGAAAAGGGTGTCGGATAGAGTGATGTTTATGAAGCTGGAAATTGATGGTGTAATGATTAATGTTGTTAGTGCACATGCTCCACAAGTTGGGTGTGCATTGGATGAGAAAGAAAATTTTTAGAGTGAATTGGATGAAGTGGTGATGACTGTACCCAAGGTTGAGAGAGTGGTGATTGGAGCAGATTTAAATGGGCATGTTGGTGAAGGGATCTAATTTAGTTAAGGAAATTTTGAACAAGTATTGGGATATTTTAACATTGAATGAGAATGAGGGTGGAATTGTGGACAAACATCCTAGAATAGTGTACAAAACAGCGTCAAATTTGAAACATTTGTTTGAGCAAGGAAGGGTTTACAAAAATCAGGCAAGAGGTACCTCCAGGTGTGGATCATGCAGACAATGTAACTATATAAATACAAGTAAAGTTATAAAATTAAATAATGTTACGAAAACACATATAAAATGCTGTATGGGGAATTGCAACACCCAGAGAGTAGTCTATCTCGCTACATGCATATCCTGTTCAGCTTACTACATAGGTAAAACTGAAAGGAAGTTTAAAACCAGGATATATGAGCACTTATATAAGATTAAAAAGAAAGACACGAACAATGCTTTGAGTAGACACACTTGTGAGAAAGGAACCAATCATAGTTTTAGGTTTGCTATTATAGACCAAATTAGTATTGGTAGTAGTGAAGGCAACTGGAAGAACAGACTATCAGCATTGGAAAGTAGATGGCAGATCCTATGTGACGCAACAACTAACCCTGGACTTAATGATTTTATAAGTATAAAACCCTTCCTACAGTTAAACCTGTGAACACTTTTTAAGTTAATCTTGTATTTTTAGAGTTTTAGACTATCATAGTTAAGAATGTTACTCCACTATATATTATGGAAGTGAGCATTTATTTATTTATTTATTTATTTATATATATATATATATATATATATATATATATATATATATATATATATATATTCATACATTTATCTATTCATTTATTTACATAATTATCCATTTATCCATTCCTTTATTTATTAATCAATTATTAATTATTTATGTACAATGATTCATATGTTGTTATATAATATTTAATATTATGTATTTCATTTAGCAATACATAAAAGTACTATACAAAAGTACTTTTTACAGAAGTATAGTTTTTAACATATTCAACACATTTCATATCCCCCATCCTTGTTTTATGGGTCACACTATAATCACTTTTTATCCTAGGAACTTTATTACTCTGTATTTAACATTCTATTTTTCACATATTAGTTATTTACATATTTATGCTATATACCTTGACGATGGCTGAAATTTTAGGAGTATATGTAGGTTGTTAATTCTTATGTATTTCTTATCCAGCACTTTTTCTACTACACATACACAGTTTTTCAACATATCTTAAGGTCCCATTATTTTATTGTATTTTAATTTAGTTTTTAACTACTGTACTTGGTGTAGTTATAGCAGTATACACAGAGACAGGTTTTATTAACTTATGGATGATCATTGCTGATGACTATTGTTATACTGTGTTCTGGTTTGTCACCAATTTATAGTATTGCATGGATTGCTTTCTGAATGTTCTATGTATTTTTTATGAATTCTTTAGAACCTGGGTCTTGCTTATGGATGTTTGATGTATAAGCTCTTACTGATGGAAGCAACCTTGAACTCATTTATTTTGGAGTGTGGTTCTTTAAGGAACAACACAGGGTCATGTGATCACTGGCGCCAAAATCTGTTTAAATAGGGCTGTTATACTTGTAAATATGGTTCTGAGGAAGTCTGATGTGATGCAGACGAAAGCGCTTAACCTTACGTTTTGTTGCTCATTGTTACACTTTTTTGTATGAAATAAATTGAAGATTTCAGTTCTCTGGCTGTCCGAGCCTTTGTGGATACGTGGTGTTGACGACATCATCGGATTGTTGTTTTTCAGTTGGATCTACTATTTTTTCTTCGATGTTGGTGAAGGGAACAGTGGGGATGAGGAAATGATGGGTAGGTATGGTGTTAAAGGAATGCAGAAAGTCAGATGGTAGTGGACTTTGCGAAAAGGATGGATATGGCTGTGGTGAATACGTATATTAACAAGAGGGAGGAGCATAGGGTGACATACAAGAGTGGAGGAAGATGCACACAGGTGGATTATATCTTATGTAGGAGGGCCAGTTTGAAGGAGACTGGAGACTGTAAAGTGGTGGCCGGAGAAAGTGTAGTTAGGCAGCATAGGATGGTGGTTTGTAGGATGACATTGGTGATCAAGAGGAGGAGGATGAGTGTGAGGGCAGCACCAAGGATAAAATGGTGGAAATTGAAAAAGGGTAATTGTGAGGTGGAGTTCAGGGATGAGTTAAGACAGGCACTGGGTGGCAGTGAAGAGTTACCACATAGCTGGGTAACTACAGCAGAGCTAGTAAGGGAGATGGCTTAGAAAGGTGCTTGGTATCACATCGGGACAAAGGAAGGACGACAAGGAGACATGGTGGTGGAATGAGGAAGTACAGAAGAGTATACAGGCAAGGAGGTTGGCAAAGAAGAAGTGGGATTGTCAGAGAAATGAGGAATGTAGACAGGAGTTTAAGGAGATGAAGTGCATGGCAAAGAGAGAGGTGGCGAAGGCTAAGGCATATGAAGAGTTGTATGAAAGGTTGGACACTAAGGAGGGAGAAAAGGACCTGTACCAATTGGCTAGACAGAGGGGCCAAGCTAGGAAAGATGTGCAGCAGGTAAAGGTGATAAAGGATAATGAGGGAAACATACTCACAAGTGAGAAGAGTGTGTTGAGGAGATAGAAAGAGTACTTTGAGGGGTTGATGAATGAAGAGAATGAGAGGGAGAGAAGGTTGGATGATGTAGGGTTAGTGAATCATGAAGTACAATGGATTAGCAAGGAGGAAGTAAGGATAGCTATGAAGAGAATGAAGAATGGAAAGGCTGTTGGCCCAGATGACATACCTGTGGAAGCATGGAGGTGTTTAGGTGAAATGGCAGTGGAGTTTTTAACCAGATTGTTTAATGAAATCTTGGAAAGTGAGAGGATGCCTGAGGAATGGAGAAAAAGTGTTTTGGTACAGATTTTTAAAAATAAGGGTGATGTGCAGAGCTGTAGTAACTACAGAGGGATTAAATTGATCAGCCACAGCATGAAGTTATGGGAAAGAGTAGTGGAAGCTAGGTTAAAAAGGGATGTGATGATTAGTGAACAGCAGTATGGTTTCATGCCGGGAAAGAGCACTACAGATGCGATGTTTGCTCTGACAGTGTTGATGGAGAAGTACAAAGAATGTCAGAAGAAGTCACATTGTGTTTTTGTAGACTTGGAGAAAGCATATGACAGGGTGCCTAGAGAGGAGTTGCGGTATTGTATGAGGAAGTCAGGAGTGTCAGAGAAGTATGCAAGAGTCGTACAGGATATGTACGAGGGTAGTGTGACAGCAGTGAGGTCTGCGGTGGGAGTGACGGATGTGTTTAAGGTGGAGGTGGGGTTACCATCAAGGATCAGCTCTGAGCCCTTTCTTATTTGCAATAGTGATGGACAGGTTGACAGACAAGATCAGACAGGAGTCCCCATGAACTAGGATGTTTGCAGATGACATTGTGATCTGTAGCGAGAATAGGGAACAGGTGGAGGAGACCCTGGAGAGATGGAGATATGCTCTAGAGAGAAGAGGAATGAAGGTCAGCAGGACTAAGACAGAATGTGTGTGTTTGAATGAGAGGGAGGATAGAGGAATGGTGAGGATGCAAGGAATAGAGCTGGCCAAGGTGGATGAGTTTAAATACTTGGGGTCAACAGTTCAGAGTAACAGTGAGTGTGGAAGAGAGGTGAAGAAAAGAGTACAGGCAAGATGGTGTGGGTGGAGAAGAGTGTCAGGAGTGATTTGTGACAGAGGAGTACCTGTAAGAGTGAAAGGGAAGGTTTACAAGAGGGTAGTGAGACCAGCTATGTTATATGGATTGGAGACTGTGGCGTTGACAAAAAGGCAGGAGTTTGAGCTGGATGCGGCAGAGTTAAAGATGTTAAGATTTGCACTGGGTGTGACGAGGGTGGACAGGATTAGGAAGAAGTATATTAGAGGGTCAGCCCAGGTTGGAAGGTTTGCAGACAAAGCAAGAGAGGCGGGATTGCATTGGGTTGGACATGTGCTGAGAAGGGATGCTGGGTATATTGGGAAAAGGATGCTAAGGATGGAGCTGCCAGGTAAGAGGAAGAGAGGAAACCCTAAGATGAGGTTTATGGATGTGGTGAGAGGACATGCAGGCGGTTGGTGCGAAAAAGCATGATGCAGAAAACAGGAAGAAATGGAAACAGATGATCCGCTGTGGCGACCCCTAACGAGAACAGCCGAAAGAAGATGATGATGATGGCATGCTGTTATCCTATGGGATCTATATCACGTTATCGCACAGCAAAAAAATCGAATGTCATATGGTCATCACCATATGCACCTTGCTAATCTGCTTCACTTCCTGATTCACTATCCCCACATCATCCAACCTTCTCTCTCATTCTCTTCATTCATCAGCCCTTCAAAGTACTCTTTTCATCTACTCAGCACACTCTCCTCACTTGTGAGTAAGTTTCCCTCACTGTCCATCACCCATACCTGCTGCACATTATTCCCAGCTCTGTCCCGTCTAGCCAATCGATACAGGTCCTTTTCTACCTCTTTAGTTTTTTGCCACCTCTTTGCCATGCGCCTCATCTCCTTATACTCCTGTCTACTTTCTTCATCTCTTTGACAATCCCACTTCTTCTTTGCCAGCCTCTTCCTATGTATACTCTCCTGTACTTCACCAGCCTCTTCCTATGTATACTCTCCTGTACTTCCTCGTTCCACCACCATGTCTCCTTGTCCTTCTTCCTCTGTCCAGATGTCACACCAAGCACCTTCCTAGCAGTCTCCCTTACTAGCTCTGCTGTAGTTACCCAGCAATTTGGTAACTCTTCATTGCCTCCCAGTGCCTGTCTTAACTCTTCCCTGAACTCTACCTCACAATCACCCTTTTGTAACTTCTACCATTTAATCCTTGACACTGCTTTCACACTCCTCCTCCGCTTCTTGATCACCATCCTGCAGATCACCTTTCTATGCTGATTAACTACACTTTCCCCAGTCACCATTTTACAGTCTCCAATCTCCTTCAGACTGGCCCTCCTACATAGGATATAATCCACCTGTGTGCATCTTCCTCCACTCTTGTACGTCACCCTATGCTCCTCCCTCTTCTTAAAATATGTATTCACCACAGCCATGTCCATCCTTTTCGCAAAATCCACAATCTGACCTTCTGCATTCCTCTCCTTAACACCATACCTACCCATCACTTCCTCACCCCCTCTGTTCACTTCACCAACATGCCCATTGAAGTCCGCTCCAATCACTAGTCTCTCACCCTTGGGTACACTCACCACCACTTCATCCAACTCACTCCAAAATTTCTTTCTCATCCATCGCACACCCAACTTGTGGAGCATATGCACTAACAACATTCATCATTACACCATCAATTTCAAGCTTCATAAACACTATCAGACACACTCTTCACCTCCAAAACACTCTTGGCATACTGCTCCGTTAGGATAACTCCCTACCCCATTTCTTCTGCCATCCACACCATGATAGAACAATATGAACCAGCTTCCTATACACTTGGCCTTACTTCCCTTCCATCTGGTCTCTTGCATGCACAACATATCAACCTTCCTTCTTTCCATCATATCAGCTAGCTCTCTCCCTATACCAGTCATACTGCCAACATTCAAAGTTCCTACCCTCAGTACTACACTCCTAACCTTCCTCCTCTCTTCCTGCCTTTGGGCATGCCTTACCTTTCCTTGGCCAACAATAACCCAATTTCCGCCAGCACCTTGTTGGCTAACAGTACTGGTGGCAGTCGTCGTTAACCCGGGCCTCGACCGATCCAGTACATAATTATGAATTCTGCCAAAAATTACTGATGTGGAGGATAACAGCATGCCAACTTCCAAAATTCAGGGCACCTTTCACATGCCCAAACTGTCAGCTCGAGCTGAGCAGACTAAAATGAAAGATATGGCACTAAGACCATCAGAGCTTTCATGCCAATAGAGAGGGAGGGAAGAAAGCTGCTCTCCTAAAGGAGGAAAAGAATGGCTTCTCAAAGAAACTGTCTGTGGAAAATGAGACTGGGTTGCTTCAGCATGCTCTTCATGCAGAGGTCAAAGGCATTACTAAAACAGTTTTCTATGTCAAGAAAGTACAGTTGTGTACACTTACCATAAATGTAGACTTCAAGTGTATTCACTGTTGCAGTCATTACATTAGGGTTATCTGCTTGCAGTAGCCCTCAGTCAGCCTAATTAACAAAGTCTTGGGTCCTACGTCGGATGCTGTCCCTTCTTCCATGACGTCAGGGGTATAAAACATGCAGCCGATGCCATTATATCAGTTTTTCTTGCCCCAGATGTCACATGCCCCCCTAATGGAAAGCAATTAAATCTATAATTACAAGGAAATACCTCCAACAAAAAAGCAAATACACCAAAAAACTTTTGAGCATAGTAAGGGAGAGTAGAGATATAGCCAAAAGAAGAAAGGGGGCTGGAGGGAGAGTAACCAGGACTGCAACAGTGAATACACTCGAACATCTACATTTATGGTAAGTGTACACAACTGTACTATGTTCGTGTTTCACTGTTGCAGTCATTACATTTGGGTAGATTCCCAAAGCTAAGGTTGGGAGGAGGAATTTAGAATTAGGACCAGCTGCAGTGGTAAAGCCAGCTCTGGATTTAGATAAAACTGGCAAATGATAATGCTTGGTGAAAGTATGTACAGAACTCCAGGTAGCATCTCCTAGGATGTCCCTGGTAGGAACGCCCCTGAGAAAGGCTGTGGAGGTAGATGCAGCCCTGGTTGAATGGGGTCGGATAACCTGTGGGATAGGTTTTCCATGGTGCAGTGGACCATCCATTTTGAAATGGTTTGCTTTGAAATAGCTTTCCCCTCCGTCCCTGCAGCAAATGCCACCAGCAGTTGTTCAGATTTCCTTTGAGGTTTAGTCCTGTCCAAGTAAAATCTAAGTTTTCTGTGCACATCTAAGGAGTGCAGTACCTGTTCCTCTTTATTCTGTGGGTTAGGAAAGAAGGTAGGCAAATGAATGGACTGATTGAGAGCCACACTGGATACACCTTGGGCATGAAGGAGGGATTGGTTCTGAGGGACACACTGCCCGCAAGAAAGATGATGAAAGGCTTCACTGCCATAAGGGCCTGTAATTCAGATACCCTTCTTGCAGGGGTGATTGCGAAAAGGAAAGTGGTTTTCCATGAAAGGAATTTTAAATCTGCACTAAAAGAAAGGCTGTTTTCCAAGAAAGGAATTTTAAATCTGCACTAGCAGCTGGCTCGAAAGGAGAAAGAGTGAGTTTCTCCAAGACAAAGTTAAGGTCCCAGGCTGGAGTTGGAGCTCTCCTGGGTGGCCTTATATTTTTAGCCCCTCTGAGGAACTGCGTGAGCAGTGGGTGAGAGAAGAGGGGAGGTTCTGTGCTGTAATGAGCTGAGGCATGAATTTTGATGGAGGAAAAGGACAAATCCTTATGAAGCATCTCAGTCAAGTATTGTAGAATCTGAGGTAAATTGGGCACTGCTGCGCTCATCCGTTGAGATGGATTCCAGGCACAAAATATTTTCCATTTTCTAGTATAAGATTTTCTAGTACTAGGCCTCCTTGCCTCTAAAATGATATCCATCACTGATTTACTGAGGGATGGTAAAGGAGAGATTACGTAATTAGCCAGGCTGCTAGGTTCAGGGTTTGCAGCTGAGGGTGCAGAATCTGGTTCTCCTGCTGAGACAACAGGGAAGGAGTCCGAGGCAGGTGCCATGGGACCAAGCATGATACACTGCACAAGGGGGGGGGGGGGTTACCAGTGCTGGCGTGGCCAGTCTGGTGCAATTAAAATCGTCCTTGGCTTGTCCTGTTTGATCTTTAGTAGTACCTTCGAGAGCAGAGGCAGAGGAGGAAAGGCATAAACTGATAGGTTTTTCCAGCTGAAGGATAGAGCATCCACTTTCCAAACTAGCTTGTGGGGAATCCTTGTGCAAATTTTGTCCAATTGATGGTTCTGGGGGGAGGCAAACAGGTCTATATCTGGGCTCCCCCACTTGCTTGTCAACATGTTGAAAATCCTTTGCTCCAGTTTCCACTCGTGTGGGTCCATGAAGTTTCTGCTTAGTCTATCTGCCAGTTTATTTAGTTTTCCTGGCAGGAATTGAGCTTGTAGATGTACTTGGTAGCTCAAGGCTGTGTTCCACAATGCCATGGCTAGTCTGCAGAGGGGATAAGAATGCAAACCCCCCTGCTTGTTTATGTAACACATGACAGTGGTGCTGTCCGTCTTTACCATTAGTTGCCCTGGAAGAATGTGGGCCTTAAAGGCTGTCAGAGCATTCTGTACAGCTAACATTTCTTTTTGATTGATATGCAGGTGCATTTGACTTGGGTTCCATTTGCCCTGAATGCACTTCCCTGCCAGGTGAGCCCCCCATGCATAGTCTAATGTGTCTGTTAAGGTTTGGGCGGCAGGGGGTAGTGTGAATGGTAGTTCCCTGTTTTGGTGGCAGGCCTCTGCCCACCAAAGGAACTCTAGGCGTAGGCAAGGTATGATAGGAATCATTGCTTTTAGAGCCTGTGAATGTTGACACCATAAGCTTTTGAGATACCATTGTAGTTTCCTCATAGGCAGCCTTGCATATGGAATTAAAAGAATGCAGGAGGCTATGAACCCGAAAGCTTGCAGTATTTGCCTTGCAGATAGCAGGGTTTTGTGGCCACTTGTTTGAAGTAGGTTGTCAAATGAATCCATTTCTCTGGCATTGAGGAAAGCCATCTGGGAAGTTGTATTCAAGCTTGCTCCTAGAAATATAATTTGTTGACGGGGTACCAGGTGTGACTTCTTTTCACTTATGGTGTACCCCAGACAAGTCAGTACTCTTTGAACAAAGGCCAGGTGATTCAAAAGTATGTCCTGGCTTTCTGCCTGAACAAAACAATCGTCCAGGTATGGGTATATTTGAATACTTCTTTGCCTCAAAATGCAATGACTGGAGCTAGGCACTTTGTGAATACCCTGGGCGCAATAGATAAGCCAAAGGGCAGTGGAGAACTGATAGTGCATGTAGCCTGCTTTGAAGCGTAGGTTCTTCTGCAAGATTCCCTGACTGGGATGTGCAGGTATGCCTCCTTTAAATTTAGCGTTTCCAACCAGGCATCTTTGCTTAGCACAGGAAACAACTGGTGAAAAGTCAGCATCTTGAATTTTGGAATCACCAAAAAGGTGTCAAGAGTAGGCAGGTCCAGGACAGGACACCATGAACGGTCTTTTCTGGGTATCAGGAAAAATTTAGAGTAGAAACATTGTCCCTTTTTCTTTTCTGGTACCAATTGAATAGCCCCTATGCTTAAGAGAGAGTACTTGCTTTTGGGGCTCTGCCCTGCCCACTGATTTGGGGGTAGATCTGGCCAACTGTTTGGGGTTGGTAACGTGTGGAAGTGAAATCTGTATCCTTGGGAAACTATATTTAAAACCCATTGGTCCTGGGTAATGAGTTCCCAAGTTTTTTTCCTGCAGAGCAATCTTTCCCCCTAAAGGAGCAGTCAGTTGAGAAGTGCTTGGAAGTTTTAAAGTTTAAGTCACTGCGACAGTTTACCATAGAGGGGAATCTTACTACTCTCCGATTTGGGAGTGGGAGTCCCCCACTGCTTAGTCCTGTGCATTCCCTGGGACTGAATCCTGGCTCAGGAGAAGCGTCATCGGCAGCTTTGGACCTAGGCAGCCTGTCTCTCTCTTTATCTTTGCATTTTTTCGGAATGTTGGTAGTCAGATGGCTTACCGAAGACATACCTGGATAACTGAACAGAGTACCAAAATATTTAGAAGTGTAAATATACCGGCGACGAACAGTTCATTGCTTAAATAAGGCACAAAACCGACAGCAAGGTACATCGTGGTCAGGGCCTAGGCAAGGAATACAGTATGAATGAAAATCTTTGAGGTATTTGCTTACCATAAGTAATGCAATTATTAAACTTTTACTGACGTGCGATTAGAGGAAGAAAAAAAAGTTTCCCCAACTGAGTACTAAGCTTTAGTTGAAGACTTTGGTTCTGAAACTCGAAAACGAAAACTTCAGGAGTCACCCGACTGGCACTTGCGAACTGCTTCTGCTTTGACAATGAGGATAAACCACCAGAAACTTTATTCACGTATAATAAGAACAATACTCCCTAGTTCCAGAGAGCGTTAACAATCCAACATCAGGTTAAGCGCTTTCATCCGCAATAAAGGCAGATTTCATCAGAACCAACAAGTATATAAGTACGCTATAAATGTTTTATATGTGGTATTTGTTTTATACATTTTTATCTATTTTGATACATATTTTCTCATATCAACATATTTATATATTTATATTTTATATCTTATTTATACACTCACTCATCAATTTATTTAATTATTCATATATCAATTTATTTATATATTACATATTTCTCATATACATTACTTATTCATCAATTTACCTACTCAAAAATTTTTCATGTTTTATAATCTTTTATGTAATTGTTTATGCAACTTTTTACGTCACTTTCATGTAATTTTATGCATTTTTATGCATTTTATCTCATCTATTGTCATTATCTTATTTATTTCACCTACTTATTTCCTGTTCTCATTCTATTTACTACTGTTATTTATTTACGTAACTGCCATGCAGTCGGCAGTCAGGATACCTAGGTAGGCATTGTGTATTTTATTAATATTTTATGAACATTTTATCAACATTTATTAACATTTTTTAGCATATGTATTTCTCAACAAATGTTTTTTCAAAATATGTTAGTCACCCTTAAAACATACTATAGCCACTTACATTTACTTATTGTACTTATTGTTTTGTACATTGGTTTATGCACTTGCATTTATTTTTAAATTTTGGCACCTAAATTGCCTTAAAAGGAGAGTATTATGTTACACTCATTGGTTCTGATGAAATCTGCCTTTATTGCGGATGAAAGCGCTTAACCTGATGTTGGATTGTTAACGCTCTCTGGAACTAGGGAGTATTGTTCTTATTATACGTGAATAAAGTTTCTGGTAGTTTATCCTCATTGTTCGAGCAGAGGTTTTTTTTGGATCTATAGCCTTTGGGAATTATTCGGTTGCAGTTCTTCTGTTAGCGTTCGGTTGCAGTTCTTCCGTTAGCGTTCGTGGGCTTCTGCTTTGGGCACCACATGGCAAGAAAGACTGATGTAATGGCATCAGCTGCATGCTTTATACCCCCGACTACCCGACGTCAAGGAAGATGAGAGAGCAACCGACACAGGACCCAAGACTTTGTTAATCAGGCCGACTGAGGGCTACTGCAAGCAGATAACCCTAATGTAATGACTGCAACAGTGAAATACTAAGAACATCCTCAAATCAGACAGATGTTTCAAATGAAGAATGGGTTAGTTTTTCAAGGAGGGGCCACCAGTTCTCTTGGAGGTATCTTAAGCAAAACCCCCTTCCAAAACATTTGTACAATGGAATGGATTGAAAGAGGGGTATGCATGATCAGACATGTTGAAGTGGTCAATAAATGAACCTTGGAAAATTAAGAAAGGCCATAGGAAAGTAACTTGCACAAAACTGTAAAAGCAGAACTAGCCCTGAATGAGCACTGGTTATGTTGTTGGCACAAACTAAAAAAAAAAAAAACTTTTCCATTTACTAACATATGATTTTTTTAGTCAGAGACTTTCTTGCCTCAGTTAGTACCTGCTGCATGTCCTCTGTAAACAGGTACCTAAAAGGAATTAAGACCATCATCCAGGAAGTCAATTGAAGCCAAATGGGGTCAGGTGATCTTGTAGAAATAGATTCTTCTATTGGAATTGGCCAGTGCAGTTACCACAAGATTCCTCCCAGAATGAGAGAGCCAACCACTGCTGCCTAGGACAGAAGGAGTCACCACAATGATCATGAGGGATTCCTTCGGAATTTCCAAAAGTATCCACGTAGAAAGTGAGTGGAAAAGCATACAGAAGCACTACTGGCCAAGGAAAGGAAGAAGCACCCGTTTTCCAGGCTTCTTTGCATGGAGTCCTGGAGCACCTTGTTAGCAGAGTGCTCAGAATGGAGGCAAAAAGTTCTACTAAAGAACTTCCCACAAAAAGGATCAAATCTTTTGGAAGCTCCCCTGATCAAGTTTTCATTTCCGAGGGTCTGCCTTTGTACTGCTCAGCCCGTCTACCACAGTTATGCTCTGACAGGTTACATTTGTTTCTGTCCTTGGTGTCCCATATGCCCTGCACTTTATCCCACTTGAAACTGTTCAAGGAAAGTATGTGGCATATGAGGTGAGACTGCTTTGGAGAAGGGGAGACCTGGGTTTTGAGAAATTTGCCATTTCCACCAAGTGATTTCTCCTCTGATAAATTCCAGCACTCGGATATGAAAAGAAAGGATGTTTGTGCTGGCACCAGACACTTCCAATACCACTGTATATTTTCCATGTGGAATCTTGCCGAGGGTATCATGAGAAATCATAGGTGACATGAGACCCAAAACCCAAGGTATTCCCTCACAGTGACCAAAGTTCAAGGGGAAAACCTTAGAAAATAGACATTTTGTCCCGTGGAAGAAAAGCTCCTTGAACTAAAGGAGTCTGACACCCCAGGAACACAATACTGTGTGGAGTAATCCAAAAGACTTGTATGTTCTCTTGGAATTCCACAAGATATCTCACCCTGAAAACATCTGACAGACTAATGCATGCATAGGAAACTACACCACACATGCCGTCAAGTAATGATGGGTTTATTGGTATAAGGCTTAATGGGATTAAACAGCCAAGATGCCCAAGACTTAGTATTAAAAAAGTCTCCTGGAACTTACTGATAAAAAGCAGATACTTACATTACAGTACCTTCTCTCAGACTGAGAGGTGCCCATTTACATATTGCAAATTTAACACTAGCCTTTGAATATGTGAAAACAGTCACAGATTTTATGGCCACAGCTGCAGATCACAGCCAAGCAAAATTGTCCATACTAAGCTTTTCAGCCAAAAAGTGACACAGATAAATGCCATTGATTAAAAGACAGTATGACAGTAGAAAGAGGACTTCAGCTTGGTTTCCATGTACACAGACTCATGGTACTCCAGAAGTTAGTCCAAGAAACACTGGATTCCCCCAGCCTTTCGGTTTTGGAGGGGATCTTATAAGAAGGACTGTCAAGAAATAAGAATATGATTTTTGTCATATGACATATAACATGAAAATGTACATCACTGGCCCATACTCAAGTGCCAAATTCAACATGAACTGCTACATCTCCTTAGCGTGGAATGACAGAGCATACACTGTAGCCAAGATGCAGCACCGGACTTAACTTCAGTCTTGAACAGGGTCTCATGATCTAGTCCACATCAGGGCAACTGCCCACAAGTTAACATTTATCATACACATCAAGGTATCATACAAAAGGATACCTGTTTTGAAAAGTGTCTGCACCAAGCAAAAGTGTAACTGTTGCACCAGATCTTTAACAAAAAGTGTACATTCATCTATATCCCAAAATAGGAGTTCACACCTTTAAGTTGCACCTCAGGGACACTACTCCTTTGACCCTTTCTCCAGTACATTATACTGCCAGAGTGCTTATGACCAGCAGTTTGAGCTGTTTCCATGTATTTGGGAATGATACCTTTTGGCAATCACAGCAGTAGCCAAGTGTACTTCAAAGAAAGAATATTCACAGAGTGAGTCTCTGGCAAATTGCCATAGACCCCCCCCCCAAAAAAAAAATATATATAATCAGTATGAGCACAAAACTAGAGTTATTAGGAAAGTTATCCCTACTGTTGTAGAATAAAGACTTAACAAAATACAGAGACATAAACTTATCCTTTAAGAACCATGTAAACAAATTCATTCTGCGCAACAATAAGAACATGGTTGCCTTAACAGCCTTCACGTACACAGCCTCAGTTCTAATGCTTTACACTTATCAAATGATATACAATGCAATGGAAAGGTATTTGCCCCTTCCAGATTTCTTATTTGTTTGCATGTTTGCCACACAAATGTTTCAGATCATCAAACAAATATAAATTTTAGACAAAGATAACCCAAGTAAACACAAAATGCAGTTTTTAAGAGATGATTTTTTTTTTTTTTTTTTTTTTGTGAAATAAACTATCCAAACTCACATGGCCCTATGTGAAAAAGTAATTGCCCCCTAAACTTAAGTGCAGTTGTTGCTGCAAAGGGTGGCACAACCAATCAAGCATTTGCGATAACTGGCAACTAAGTCTTTCACATCGCTGTTGAGGACATTTGGCCTACTCTTCTTTGCAGAATTGTTTTAATTCAGCCATATTGGAGGACTTCCAAACATGAAAAGCTTTTCAAGGTCATGCCACAGCATCTCAACTGGATTCAAGTCAGGTCTTTGACTAGGCCACTGAAAAACCTTCATCTTGTTTTTTTTAAGCCATTAAAAGGTGGACTTGCTGGTGTATTTTGGATCACTGCCCTGCTGCACAAACCAAGTGCGCTTCAGCTTGAAGTCACGAACTGATTGCAAGACATTCTCCTTCAGGATTTTTTGGGAGAGAGCAGAATTCATGGTTCCATCAATCACAGCAAGTCGTCCAGGTCTAGAAACAGCAAAGCAGCCCCAGACCATCACACTACCACCTCCATGTTTGACTGTTGGCATGATGTTCTTTTTCTGAAATGATGAGTTACTTTTACGCCAGATGTAATGGAATGCATTATTTCGTCAGTCCACAGAATACTTTCCCAAACGTCTTGGGGATCATAAAGATGTTTTTTGGCAAAAGTGAGAGGAGTCTTATGTTCTTTTTGGTCAGCAGTAGTTTTAGTCTTGGAACTCTGCCATGCGATTTTTGCCCAGTCTCTTTCTTATGGCTGAGGCATGAAGACTGTCCTTAACTGAGGCCTGCAGTTCTCTAGATGTTGTTCAGAGTTCTTTTGTGACCCTCTTGGATGAGTCGTCACTGCTGTCTTGGGGTAATTTTTGTAGGCCGGCCACTCCTGGGAAGTTTCACCACTGTTCCATGTTTTCTCCATTTGTGGATAATGGCTCTCACACCATGGTTCGCTGAAGTGCCAAAGCTTTAGAAATGGCTTTGCAACCTTTTCCAGACTGACAGATGTCAATTACTTTGTTTCTCATCTGTTCCGGAATTTCTTTAGATCATGCCATGATGTCTTCCTTTTTGGGATCTTTGGCCTACTTCACTTTGTCTGACAGATTCTATTTAAGTGATCACTTGATTCAACAGGTCTGGCACACTTAAATGTTTCAGATAATCAAACAAATTTAAATATTAGACAAAGATAACCCAAGTAAACACAAAATGCAGCCGACGTCATTGCATCAGTTTTTCTTGCCCCAGATGTCAGGTGCCCACCTAATGGGAAGCAATTAAATCTATACATATACAAGGTTATACTTCAAATAAAAAAGCAAATACACCAAAAAGCTTTTAAGCATTGAAAAGGAGAGAAAAGGTATAGCCAAACAAAGTCAGGGGGCTGGAGGGAGGGTAACGAGGACTGCAACAGTGAATACACTCTAACATCTACATTTATGGTAAGTGTACACAGCTGTACTATGTTCTTTGTGTTTCACTGTTGCAGTCATTACATTTGGGTAGATTCCCAAAGCTAAGGATGGAAGGAGGAATTTAGACAGCATTAGGACCAGCTTTAAGGTCCTGCAAAACTGCAGTGGCACAGCCACCTCTGGATTTAGAGAAAATTGGCAAATGGTATTGCTTGGTGACAGTATGTACAGAACTCCAGGTAGCAGCTTCTAGGAAGTCCCTGGTAGGTACGCCTCTGAGAAAGGCTGTAGAGGTAGATGCAGCCCTGGTTGAGTGGGATCTGATCCCCTGTGGGACAGGTTTTCCATGGTGCTTATAGCAGAAGTGAATGCAATGGCCTCCATTTGGAGAAAGTTCGCTTTGAAATAGCCTTCCCCTCTGTCCGTGCAGCAAATGCCACCAGCAGTTGTTCAGATTTCCTTTGAGGTTTAGACCTGTCCAAGTAGAATCCAAGTTGTCTGTGCACATCTAAGAGTGCAGTATTCGTTTCCCTTTGTTCTGTGGATTAGGAAAGAAGGTAGGCAAATTAATGGACTTGATTAAAGGCCACACTGGATACCACCTTTGGCATGAAAGAGGGATTAGTCTTGAGAGACACCCTGTCTGCATGAAAGATGATGAAAGGCTCCACTGCCATAAGGGCCTGTAATTCAGATAAACGTCTTGCTGAAGTGATGGCTAAAGGGAAGCCGTTTTCCAAGAAAGGAATTTTAAATCTGCAGTAGCAGCTGGCTCGAAAGGAGAAAGTGTGAGTTTCTCCAACACAAAGTTAAGGTCCCAGGCTGAAGTTGGAGCTCTCCTGGGTGGTCTTAAATTTTTTGGGCCCTCTGAGGAACTGCTTGAGCAGTGGAAGAGAGGGGAGGTTCGAGCTGAAATGGCTGAGACTTGACTTTTTATTGAGGAAAAAGACAGGCCCTTGTGAAGCATCTCCATTAAGTAGTGTAAAATCTGAGGTAAATTGGGCACTGCTGTACTCATCCCTTGAGATTGGTTCCAGGCACAGAATCTTTTCCATTTTTCAGCATAAGATTTTCTAGTATTAGGCCTCCTTGCCTCTAGAATGACATCCATCACTGGTTTACTGAGGGATGGTAAAGGAGAGCTTAGGTAATTAGCCAGGCTGCAAGGTTTAGTATTTAAAGTTGAGGGTGCAGAACTTGGTTCTCCTGCGGAGACAACAGGGTATGAGTCTGAGGCAGGAGTCATGGGGCCAACAGTGACACTGCACAGGAGGGGGTACCAGTGTTGGGGTGGCCAGGCTGGTGCAATCAAAATCATTTTTTTGATAAATCAGGCCGACTGAGGGCTACTGCAAGCAGATAACCCAAATGTGAAGGGGGGTGGCTTAATGGCTAAGGTGTTTGCCTTGCAAACAAGGGCATTTATAAGCCTAGCCAGAATGTGTTTGGCTTTCGCCACCCATTTTAAATTTATTTTGCTATGCCCTTTTTCGAGGTTAGTATACTGTGCCTCTGTCAACAGTGACACAGAAGTGATACCCGGGGTAAACCTACGATCTCCCATCCACTCATCAAGATTCCTCTTGAAGAGAGTCAATGAGGGACTCTGCCTAACCTGGACTGGGATTTTATTCCAGAGTGAAGGGAGTCTCTGGGTTATGAATCTGTCCCTCCAAAATGTCCTATTTATTTCAGTGCTGAGGTTCAAGTCTCTCGAGCGCGTAGCTCGATGGGATTTGGATTTTCTGAGGTGCAGCATGTCCATTAATTCCGGGTTGGACATGGCTTTATACGTCAGGCAGTATGCCACTGAGTAGAGCTGGAGTTTCTTTAACCGGGCAGCATATGGCATCTGTTTGAGCCCTTTGATCCTCTTGGTGAGGTACTTTTGGGGTCTTTCCAGTTGCTGCAGGTGTCTGGTAAGGTACATCCCAAAAGGCATTGTACTCAATTATGGGCCTGATGAGGGATGAGTAAAGAGGCACGATGACCTCCCCTGATCTAGATGTGAATCCCTTCATGATTAGGTGGGCTATATAAAATGTTTTTCCAACCACTTTGGCCACGTGGTTGTCAAATGAGAGATTGCTATCAACTTGGGTCCCCAGGTCCCTAATTACTTCTTCTGTACTTAATGGATTACCACCTATGTGGTAATTTGTGGGCACTTTGTTTTGCCAAAGGGGATGACTATACACTTTTGGCATTTAGCTTGAGGCCATGGCTCTGGCACCAGTTGTCTGTTTCTATGAGGCCCTTTTGGAGGATGCTTGTGTCGGCTGGAGAGTCGATTATGGCGCCCAGTTTGCAGTCATCTGCGAACTTGGTCAGCCACAGTCTTTCCGTGTTGTCCTGTACCTCAGAGAAATATATACCGAACAAGAGAGGTCCCAGGACTGAGCCTTGTGGGACACCACTTGTAACTGGTTTGGAGTCTGACATGGCTCCAGCAATTCTAACCATGTGGGCTCTGTCCTTGAGCCAGTTTGCAATCCATCTAGTGACATAGGGGTTTATATTTAAGCTGGTGAGCTTATCTATAATGCCCGAGTGGGGTATTGTATCGAAGGCTTTTGTGAGGTCCAGGTAGGCTGTGTGGACCACCTTCCCCTCGTCAATGGCCTTGGTGACTGTTTCAAAGAAATCAACCAGGTTTAAGAGGCAGGATCTGCCCTTAAAGCCGAACTGGGTGGGATCCAGTGTCTGTAGGTCCCCAATATCTTTATTTATGAGGTCCACGATGAACCTTTCCATAGCTTTGCATATATATATATATATATATATATATATATATATCTATACATCTATATATATATATATATATATATATATATATATATATATATATATATATCTACATATATATCTATCTATAATGTTGGAAATAACATGAAAATAAAAAATCTTTAAAGCTGCTCAAATCATACCTTAAAATGAAGAATTTTGTTGCATTTTCCTTTTCCCTGTGTTCCCCATTTGTGAAGCTGCTCGCACAGGTTTGTTTTTCAAATAACTATTTACATTACGTTAGTGCACAAGCTTTTTTTTTTTTTAATGAAAAAGAATACTTCTAGGGAACAAATTATGGACTTTCTAGACTTAACACTGATCAACGTGTATTTTTGGATGATATTAAAGAGTTGATCCAACTATTTACCGACAGCAGTTAAACAATAAACTACTACAAGCAGCTGAAGAAATTACTTTAAAAAGTAATGAATTATTTCTTCAAATATTAACTGGAGGTGTTCTTATTAAAAAACACACAATAGGTATTCTAAATTTGGTCATAGTTTTACTTTGGATAATACAGTGGACGATGCTAACATAACAGGGATTATTAAAGAAAATTGGAAAATCGTTTTAGGTAATACTGATGCACTTAATGCTTTAGGTATTACCCCCCCTGTTTTATTTACAAGAGATCCAAATCTATTAAGCAATTTTTAGAAAACGACAATACTAAGCAATCTTTAGTTCCAACTAATAAAGAAAAGGGTATGTTTAAATGTGTGTTTTGTTCAGCATGCAACTTCATTCTAGACTAGACGAATGTTTTAACACCTCGATAAACCTATAGGTTTCAGAGGACATGACCGCATCTCCATGGGAATTGTATATAATGCAGTATGTATACAATGCAATGTATTTTACATTGGTATGACTACATGTAAACTAGTCAAAGGAATTAAAGGAGCATGTTTATGCCATGAAGGAAAAAAGATACTAACAATGCCCTATTTAGACATGCTTTGAACTGTAAGACTTGTAAAAAAAAAAATTTTTATTTCGCTGTGTTAGAGCACATTTATAGATTACGGGGGAGGACGTTACAAAAAGTTGGGAAATATAGCTTATTGCAGCTTAGGATGCAATCTGATAAATTTGATAATAGATTAACAATGTTTTTTATAAACTGTTTTGTTACTTTAAGAACACTATTAGGCTACATAATTATTTTATTGTGATAAAGCTTTGATTGATTAAACGTTTTTATTTTAAGAAACTGTCACGCATTGTGAATTATTCTAATGAAGCCCTGAGTCAGACAAAAATAACAATTTATATACATCTTGATGCCCATCGTTGGGGATTTTGGTTATTATGGTATGGTAGTCAAGAAAAATTGGCTCTATTTGCAGATATTATTTTATAGCTGATAAAACCAGAAAGACATTACAGTGTTGTGAAACATTTTTAGACAGTTTCAAATCTTTTCGGGATACAAAATTAATGAAGCTAAAACAAAGGCAACAATGGTAAATTATATACCCACACATGCATGGCATGAAGAGGGAGATGCTTTTTCTGAACTATGATACAGTCAGAATTGCTTAGACATAGAAAAGCCTTGCTGAGTCTAATTATAGTGGCTGCCAAAAAGCAATTACTAGGATATGGAAATCAAAACCTAAACCAAGTACACTAGTAATAACAGAGAACAAACGGATATATTTAGAAAAAGGGTAGGAGGAAACTACATAAAATGGGAATTGTGGTAACAATGCATTCAGAGGAGGAATGAGGTTTAAAAGAAGGCAGGACCTGAAATGAGCTATGTAATGACTGACTGAAAATAATTGGGTAGATAAAGTGATTTATAATGTTTACAACTGGGAGTTGTCAGTATGGCTGGTTATACAAAAGGTCTGCAAATGGGATTGTGTCGGCGTGGTTTGTCTTCATTGATCTAAATGTATGATTGCCTATGCCATATGTGATTGTTTAATACAGATGATTCTTGTTTAAAAAAAGCAGGAACTGAATTATTTATGTAATGTTGCTTAAGATATTATACCTGACATATTGCAATATCATGTTGGTCAACGTGAACATGTTAATACAGTTTGATTACATGTAAATGTAAATTTGCCCATGTCACAAGGGATAAGATAACATTTCCCCAAAATTCTTCTGACATAATTTACAAAGCAAGCCAACAAAAATCACACTTGGAACCCCCTAGACACTAACAGCACAACGTAATGAAATGCCAGGTCCTGTCACAACACACTTACTACCTTAGACTTGCTCTGCAATGTTGACCTGGCATTTGTTACAGACAATTCGCTGGATGAAGATTTCAGTTCTTACTTGGTGGCTGTGGCATGCAATGGGTTCGCTCAAAGTATCAATGCCACAGAAGGGACAAAACAGAGGAGAGGGTTGTTGGTTGCTGCTGCATTTGCCTCCATTTTGCAATTCCTATGATTATGTCCATGGTACAGAAATTGGGAGTTGACTCCACCCTTGTGTGCTACAAATAGTGCCCATAAACACCTTTCCAATTCGAGCTACCAGCTCTGTTTTCTGGTGATGTGCAAGCAATGCTTTAGGTCAATTTTCTGTATCTGCCCAAGTTTGTTAAAGATCAAGAATGCTAATTTTTAAGCACCCCTGCAAGCTCTACAGTGCGAAAGTCTAGCATCTCGTCTACAGCATCAGTTCTAAGCTCTGGCTGCCACTACCCATATTTTATCATTAATGTATGTGCCATTTACATGACTTTTTTTTTTTTTTTTTTTTTTTTTAAGTACTGCACCCCTTGGTTATCCGCTGCTCACTGCCAGGTTGATTTTGTATTCCCTGCCCTTCTGTACTCCAATACTCCACTAGTAGCTTACTCTCATTGTTTTTTTTCCCTTTCTCTTTACTACTAAATGTTCTGATGCATTAAATTGTAAAATTTGAAAACCTGATTTTTTGCTCCCTTTTCATTCTCTCTTGTTCAACTATTACACTTAGTCCTTTCCATAAAACCACAATCAGTTAGCTTTCTCTACTTAATATCTGCTACTCTTTCTCCTGGAGCTTTCCTCCTGCTACTTCACTCACTCACTGCTACTTCACTCGCTCACACTCTCTCACTGCTACGTCACTCGCTCACACTCTCTCACTGCTACGTCACTCGCTCACACTCTCTCACTGCTACGTCACTCGCTCACACACTCTCACTGCTACGTCACTCGCTCACTCTCTCTCACTGCTACGTCACTCGCTCACTCTCTCTCACTGCTACGTCACTCGCTCACTCTCTCTCACTGCTACGTCACTCGCTCACTCTCTCTCACTGCTACGTCACTCGCTCCTCTCTCTCACTGCTCCGTCACTCGCTCACTCTCTCTCACTGCGTCACTCGCTCACTCTCTCTCACTGCTACGTCACTCGCTCACTCTCTCTCACTGCTACTTCACTCGCTCACTCTCTCTCACTGCTACTTCACTCACTCACTCTCTCTCACTGCTACTTCACTCACTCACTCTCTCTCACTGCTACTTCACTCACTCACTCTCTCTCACTGCTACTTCACTCACTCACTCTCTCTCACTGCTACTTCACTCACTCACTCTCACTCACTGCTACTTCACTCACTCACTCTCACTCACTGCTACTTCACTCACTCACTGCTACTTCACTCACTCACTGCTACTTCACTCACTCACTGCTACTTCACTCACTCACACTCTCTCACTGCTACTTCACTCACTCACACTCTCTCACTGCTACTTCACTCACACTCTCTCACTGCTACTTCACTCACTCACTCTCACTGCTACTTCACTCACTCACTCTCTCTCACTGCTACTTCACTCACTCACTCACACTCTCTCACTGCTACTTCACTCACACTCTCTCACTGCTACTTCACTCACACTCTCTCACTGCTACTTCACTCACACTCTCTCACTGCTACTTCACTCACACTCTCTCACTGCTACTTCACTCACACTCTCTCACTGCTACTTCACTCACACTCTCTCACTGCTACTTCACTCACACTCTCTCACTGCTACTTCACTCACTCACTCACACTCTCTCACTGCTACTTCACTCACTCACTCACACTCTCTCACTGCTACTTCACTCACTCACTCACACTCTCTCACTGCTACTTCACTCACTCTCACTCACTCTCTCTCAACACCTAATTTCTACCTCTGTTTACTTCATCAATTTACCATCTACACTAAGCACAATTTACAGTATCATCTCCACATTTTCTATCCTTTTATCTGTCTACTACTCCTAACACTCCTACTTATGGCTCTTATAGGATCAAATTCATAGTCTATTAGACTTTTTTTTAGATTTAAGGCACAACACTAAGGCACGACACTCTTAAGCATACAGATTGTACCGGATACCTCCCGCTACACAGTCAAGTTCAACCCCCCTGCTCTGTTCGCCCTCACTCCACTCTCCTACCCTACCCCCAATTCCCACCCAACCCCATTACGCCTAACCTCATATCCCATTGCCCCACCTATTTTAATCTAACCAATCAAACTCAAATAGGCTTTTCTCGAACCCACCCACTAGCAGCAGTTAAGCTAACTGCCCTAATGGCTCTCGCTACTTCACGTTTTCTTTCCATCTCATGCTATACTACTACCGGTTCTACTAGTACAACCTTCCTGTGCTCAACTCTACCTTAATAAGTCCGCAAACCCACATCTGTAACAATCTTCCTATCCACCGAAGGAAGCGCAAGCCTGCCAAGAAATACCCCCAGACAGTACAGATTTCTTATGAAAGTTTAGTGGAGGTGGCTTATGGCTGCTCTCCGAACATTTTTTAATGCCTTGGGTCTCCGACATATGGGACCCTGTAGCTAAACTAAACAAAGCACACAAGGACAAAGCAGTAGAAATAACTATCTAAATAGTACTAAAAAAAAAAGTATATAAAATCCAAAAGTCTAGTAACAACCTAACTTAAAGCACCCTATGAGCTATTAGGTTAGAACTTAAACTATACACAAAAAACTCATCTTATCCTACCCTATTCTATATGAAATTCAAAAGGAAGAAGCAGAAAGGGATACAAAGACTTGGTAAACCAACCCGAAAAATGGAACCCTGGAAGATGTGCCTGAAATCTTCTGTTGTAGATGAAATCTGATGTTTTGAGGTGGAGTGCAGAGAACTATGCGTAGGGGCTGGAGACTGAGTTAGAGAGGAAAGTCTTCCTAGTTGGTGCCAAGGTGAGATCGGACTACTCAGTTGAAAAAAGACGAAGACAGACAACATTGGATCAGAGTACAAACAAGCAACCAGGTCATGGCAACAAATAAGGGGATTCAGAAGCTGAAAACTGAGATAGAAGGGAAAATAATGGAAAAGGTTAATAGGTTTAAGTACCTAGGGGAGCTGGATGAAGAGAAGGGAAGTCTGAATGAAGAGGTCAAAACTAAATTCAGAAAGGTTGCAGACAAATGGAAGAGAATGGCAGCAGTACTGTGCGACAAAACGCCCAAGATGCAGAAAAATACAGGTGTACAAAACAAGTGACCAAGTAATGAAGGAATACAAAATCAAGGACAGGAGTACTTGAAAATGACTAGCTCAAGGTTAGAAATGGCTAGAAGAGGACATCACAAGGCTGTACAGCTTTTCCTGGATACAGACGTGGCACTACAAAGCCGGACAGGGGCACAGCTGTCAAGTAGAACAGAAGGAGATGGGTCATTTTAAAGGTCACTTAAAATTTCCAACCTCTGTAAAAGTAATAACCAACTGCATTGCTGTAGACTGAATTCTAGACTGAATTCTAGATACTACTGGCTTGGCAGGCTTAGAAAAGCAGACCGGAAAGTATAAGTTCTACAGGTCTAGGACTTGGTCAAAGAAGAAGACTGAAGAAACACTGAAGATGCAGGGCACTAGTGACTTTGGCAGAGACTGATACCATGGAATACAGACTGAACAGAACAGGGGAATGGCTGCATTAATCAAGTTCCATGAGAGACAAAATGGTCGCAAGATGCTGGGCTGTGCTGTACTAGAATTCGATGATTAGTAGGATGCTACACACAAGTGGTTGTCAGGATCAGTTTGTCTGCAGATACCAAATCAAAGCAACAGTATGAATATGACAATTACTGTAAAATTACTCCGGGTAAAAGGCAGCATTGGAGGAGACACAGTAGTTGGGTAATTTTATTCAATCTGAAAAGGAGCCCACTGATGAAGCACAAACTGCAGAACAGAACATGACAGAGAGCTTGGAAAGAACGGCTTCAAACGAAACATGCAGAGTGACTGGGTAAGAGGAAGAGAATATTGCAGCTATTTACACAGGGGGCAGGGACTCCAGCCATGTAAACACTCACTGTTGTTCTGACCTCATTAAGCTCCAACATTAACAGTGTGCACGACTACACAGATTGTACAGAGGTAAGGACTTAAAGCTAGTGTAGTGCATGTCCTGAAAGGGCCCATAAAATGATTGAGAGACGGGTAAAAAAGGAGGACTACAATGAACCAGAACATGCCAAAGAAAAGAAGAGCACGCAGTCTAGGAGACGCACTGTGCCACTACAGGATTTCAAAATGCGATGGGGCACAGGCTGCAGGAATACTCAAAGCTTTAGAATAGTTTCTT